>NW_022639757.1:200528-201155 GCF_010583005.1 Odontomachus brunneus | reverse complement strand
TATATATATATATATATATATATATATATATATATATATTGTTGCATCTGAGATATTTGTCCACGACGTCGTCCGTTGCTGTTTTCAGTCTTGGTTCTAATTGAAGTGCGCTGCTCTGTTCGCGAATACGTTTCAGTAGTTTTGTGCTAACGACATATTATTTTGAGCTAACGTCGTGTTATTGATCTTGAAAATAATTAGAAAGTTTGCAATGAGATCTTGAAGTGTAAAGACGTGTGAAAGATCTGGTTGCCTCTGAATCAAACTTGGTTATAATTATATTTGAGTTTTCATCAAAATAGTTCTCGTTCTCCTTTAAAGGTGTTATTTATTTATTCCTCTCTATAAGTGACAGTTTTGTGTGAATTTAACCCCAGAGTGCAACAATATATATACAAGGTGTTCAAAAAGTCCCGGACCGGTGAAATATCTCGAAAACTAAGCATTTTAGAAAAAAATGTTTCAGATAAAAGTTGTGGCGTTTAAAAAGATGTATTTACTGATCACATCAGTTTGACCTTGGGTTGCGTAGCGAAGGTCAGGTCAAGGTCACATTAATTTTTTTAAATGGAACACCCCATTTTTCATTGCATATTCTTATAGCACATCTCGAGAGCTTTCCAAAAC
>NW_022639757.1:198225-199415 GCF_010583005.1 Odontomachus brunneus | reverse complement strand
CCCATTTCCTTGTTTTTGAATCATTCCAATGGCCTTCAAACGTCTGGAAATCGTTGATCAATCAACATTTAATGATTCTGCAAGTTCTTGTTGCGTTTGACTCTGGATCGAGTAAAGCTTCCACTTCCTCATCTTCAAACTTTTTCGGTTGGCCTAGACGTTTCTTGTCTTCTGTGTCAAAATCACCTTTTTTATAGCGTCGAAACTAGTACTCACATATTGAAATCGATGGAGTATAATCACCATAAGCTTCCGACAACATTCGATTACTTTCAGAGGCACTTTTTTTCAAATGGAAGCAAAAAACAAAGCTTTCCGCAAATTACGTTTTGTTGGCACAAAATTTGATATATTCAATGTTCAAATAAACAATGTTGTTTACACTTCGGCAAAATGACACATACTGAAAACTAAAGCCACATGATGGTGCTTTGACATGAAGGTAGCAACAATATGGCCTGATGCGATATGGTACTAGTTACACCATCTCTTGAAAATCCTTTAAAATTAATGCACACTCTCAATAATATAACGCATAATAAACAGGAGAGTTATTTTTCTTTCGCAAATTAATAATGCAGATACAATCCTTATTTTTCCTTTAATACATTGTTTTTTTTCTCTAAATCATTATATTCTATCCACGTTCCAGATTTTAAGCATACTGCTGTATAATATACCATTTTTATGTTCCTGGTTACCACAGGTTTCTTATATGAAACAACACTTAGTAATTTGTATGTGATTTTGTTAAAGGGATTTATACAGGATTTGCTAAGATTAGTCAGTTGTACGTTACATGAATGATGCACTTGTCGTGAAGAAATAAAATAATATCTCCTGAAAAAATGGAGAAGATACTTTAATGAAATAAGATAATATACGAGGGTAGTCCCAGAAGTACCCGACCTGACGTATAAATGGCGGTTGTTGTTTGAAAAAAATCACTATGGCCGAAAGCATCAACGTTATAAAGCTGAAGTTTGAAGTTTCAAGACGCTACGTTGTTTAGTATTAGTTTGGCAGCCATCAATAGTGAACGCTCTCATTACATTTGTAAACATGGAGAAAATTGGTCATCGTTATGTGATATAATATTCTCATTTGAAAGGTCTCAGTCTAACCAATATAAAAACTGAGTTAGATTCTACTCTGGGGGAGTCTGCTCCCTCGTTTACAACAATAAAATA
>NW_022639757.1:195418-196625 GCF_010583005.1 Odontomachus brunneus | reverse complement strand
ATATAACCTTCTTTACAACACGGATGTTCTCCTTTCAGAATTATGCTTTCTTGGATAACTTCATCAAAATTTATGCTCTCTGCAAATTTGGTTTCTTTAATTTGTACGACAGGCAACGCTTTATGTCGTGGCGGACAACCGAAATTACATCGTGATATTTCCCTGAAACTTGGGATTTCCTTAAATAATATTTCGGCCAAATAACCGACGTTAGTTTCACAATTGACATATTTGACGCTACCAATACTACATGCCGGAAAAATATCGAAAAGAATTCGCGCACGTAATTTATAAACATAATGGTTAATTCCATTTTTTATTACATGGACAATTAATAGAAACAAGGATTTTGTTTCATCAGTTTCTTTCATATGCTGCTAAATACGAATCATGTCCTGCTGCAAATAATAGTTGAAAAATACTGTCAAACGTGCATATATTTGCAACCGTACAGTTATCGTTTCAGATAATTATTATCTTTAGAGTTAGCTCATTGCGATTCCTTAGAATCGAAATTTTTGCAACTTTCTTGCACGTAAAAGCATCCAGTATTTTGAGGATTTTTTCCGAGATATAAAGCATTCTTTTCCGATTGTATTTGTCCACATCAATTTTCAACTTCGCGGCTTGCCTAAATTCCCTTTATATTTCGTGTATTTTCTGTGCACATAATACATACGTGTGATTGGCCATAATCCTCTTCGGCATCAGTATGGTAGTGAGGCACTGCGTGCACATATTTTTGATATAATACACAAACATGCGCGCCTGACGGTTTATCATTATTTTTGCATGCAGGACATGAATTGTCTAAACGTACACTTCGCAGTAATACGAGGTTCTTTTATTGCTGTCGAAGATGTCAGTGTATCCTGCATATCAGTAAATGATATCGTTACATCATTCGTCGCATTTTGTGCGTCGGCAATTTTAATTACGCCGCGCAAGTAGTTCACATATTTTTGAACGAAGGAATCAACGCACATTAATGGACAGTTTTATAATAACAATTTTAATTTTCTGAATTCACTTTCGACTGAGATACTAGAAGCTGGTACGCGACTATAGCCGAATTCATTTCGATAGATATTCGTCCAGAGCGGTAACGTCCTAATATCAATTAGTAAGCGTTTGACAATTTCTTCAAAATAATGTGGATTAACTCTATCACCCGTATGTGATTCGATAGAGGACATTGTTTCATTCA
>NW_022639757.1:194044-195408 GCF_010583005.1 Odontomachus brunneus | reverse complement strand
CGACTATAGCCGAATTCATTTCGATAGATATTCGTCCAGAGCGGTAACGTCCTAATATCAATTAGTAAGCGTTTGACAATTTCTTCAAAATAATGTGGATTAACTCTATCACCCGTATGTGATTCGATAGAGGACATTGTTTCATTCAATATATCTTTTCTCCACGTAGATCATGAATTTTCAAAAGTATTAAGGTCATCTGCTTTACAGTTTGCTTCCTCAATTTCTGAAATAACGCTATCATCATCGGTTTCCAGTTTCTCTAAATTTATATTACTTCCCGTCATTAGATTTGTTAATTTTATTCGCGCCCGATTGCATTGCGTTAGATTGCTCGGCAAATTACCATCGGTCTCGGACAATGCTACAGTAAAAATACATTGAACTATTTCTTTTGCACGTGTAATGCTTCTGCAAAGTATTAATTGTCCAATCTCGCCTAAATAGAAAGATTTTACTTTCTTATTTAAAGCTTTACATAATTTAGAATATTGTTTTATGAAATGTGCGACGTGTCAATTCTAACATAGCACGTGGGCAAAGGTAATTTTCTAAATGCATCCGCATAATTGTCAATACATTGTCGATGCCCTGTGAATGCATGAATAATTGCTACCAGAAACGCTTTGGACGAATTACATACCACTTCTTTAGGCACCGATGCCCCTGAACGCAATCATTCAACCAGTCAAAAATGAATAGAATTGGCATTGTGGATTTCACTTATCATCTGGCAAATTGTGCATTCTTGCAGTTGATAACGCAGTGATACAAAAACATATGTTTCGAAAATGGTCCATCCACTTTACAGTTTTTTACGATGTTACCGGTCGCATCGACAAATATGCAAGCATCATAAAAATGATGAGTGGAATATCTATTGAAAATATGTAATTGATGATTAGTCCAGTAATAAATGAAAAATGGATCTAACCCAACGTTATGGATCACATTATTTAAAGAAGTCGATTTTAAAAGGACTAATGCTTGAAGAGCATCCGAGTGTACGTGATTTTCTGTCGTAGCCTTTGCTTTTGCGATACACAGAACGGCCGAACTACATAAGTGAGGAGGCTCTGGGTCACCCTCTGCCATTAACATATTCGCTTTTTCCGCATATACATGAACTACTTTCTGTTGCAATTACTTACCGACAATTAATCTTGTTGGTTTCCTCAAGTAACGTTTGCCGCATTTTCCTGTCCCTTTATATATGAACAATTTAATTTTATGTAGCTATTAAATGAATCGGCATCTTGTATCACACATTTTATTGTACTGCCGCATCTGCAAGAACCTGAAGAAAAAATGTTGCTTTTGAATTTGTTTCCGTGTATGTGAGTACATGTGGATGCGTGCGTGTA
>NW_022639757.1:177395-192441 GCF_010583005.1 Odontomachus brunneus | reverse complement strand
AAGAGTAAATTAATTATATTCAAAAAAGAAGTGAGATCAATATAATTAATCAAGTACAAATATGTAAGTATTTATTACACAGATAATTGTGTGATAAATATCAATATTCTAAAATTCAGATATTTTGAATAAGAAACTTTTTTTTTTAATCAGTTATGTTTTATGTCAGTGTCTTATGTTAATTTGTTGTTTTCTATATCTATAGTTGGGACATCCCTAGTAGCTCATATTGGATTCATATACGTTTTCTAAACGTATGTACCATTTCATAACCGTTTGTAAAATGTTTCCCACACGTTTCTAAACTTTTAATTGCTAATTGACACGTTTTTATGTAGTATATTGTAATTCATCATATTTTATTAATATTAATAATTGAACGTTGAAATATCGAAATATCAAATTGAGAGAGAAAAACTTAACATCGGGGAACAAAAACTCGGTGTGCCCCAATCAATACATCATTTTTTAATATAAATGTTTATAATGTTAGTAATAATTTTATGTACTTTATACATTACGGAATTATGTATACTATTGAAATATATTCTAAATGGTGTGAGGAAAAGGCGTTTATTTAATACCATGAGAGGAATTTAATATACAATGAAATTAGTTATCCAAAAAATTTTAAGTCAAATAATCATTAATAATCAATATACGTTTTGATCCTATTCCGACCGTCTTCAGTGTGGGAATAAAACAAGTACAAACATATAAAACAAACATGTTAAATAAACGCCTTTTCCTCACACCATTTAGATTGTATATCGATAGGTCCCTACATCTTTCCTCTTACTAATTGAAATATATTCACTATGGGAAAATCTACATTGATGTTTCGTGAATTCAAGACTATGTGTCGCCGTATATAGGAATGTCTTTTCTATAAGAATATATATTGTTGTATGGGGGTGTATATATAAATGTGTGTGTGTGTGTATTGTATGAATATATATTTTTTTCTGTATGAATATATTTGTTTCATAAATTGAAACATTAGTGAAAATATATATTTGCTTGTTAGTAGAATCAATGTTAATCGTTTCGGGATTCAAAATTATGTATTGCCATGTATAAAATTGAATTTTTTCTATGTGTGAATTTAATAACTACTGTATATATGTTTGTCGATATTTAAATCAAATTTTATATTTCTTCTGCATCAGTGAATTAACGTTTGAATTAATATTTTTTTTGTGTATGCTACTTCTTTCATTCCAAATTGTATTATATAAGGTGTAGTAAAAAGAAATCCATTATTTTTGCATGAAATTGAAGGCTTTATTTAGTATAGTTAGAATGATCCTATTTAGGTCAAATATGCACCGTTTTGTTCGATAACTTGTTGCCATTTTGAAGGTAATTCCATTATGCCTCTCTCATAGAAACCATTGTCCCTATTGGCAAAAAACTGGGACAGTCGATTTTCACAAGCTTCTCTTGAGGCGAATTTTTCATCAGCAAAATCATTCGCCATAGACAGGAACATATGATAATCACTTGGTGCTAGGTCCGCACTATAAGATGGATGCATAAGAACCACCCAACCAAGCTCCCGGAGCTTCTGGCGAGTCACTATCGATGTGTGTGGCCTGGCGTTGTCTATGAAACACAATTCCACTCCTATTGGCCAAAGTTGGCCGCTTCTGGGCGAGTGATTCTTTCAGACGGTCCAATTGTTGACAGTACAGGTCCGAATTAAGAGTTTGGCCGTAGGGGAGCAGATCATAGTGGATGATTCCCTGCCAATCCCACCAAACACACAGCAAAGTCTTCCTGACCGTCAATCCTGGCTTGGCCACCGTTTGCGCCGACCCACCGCGTTTCGACCACGACCGTTTTCGCTTGACGTTATCGTAAGTGACCCACTTTTCATCACCAGTCACCATCCGCTGCAAAAATGGGTCGATTTTGTTGCGATTCAGCAGCGATTCGCAGATGGAAATTCAGTCCATGAGGTTTCTTTTGTGTTAACTCGTGTGGCATCCATATATCGAGGTTCTTTTGTATTCAGCCTTTTTTTTTTAAGGCAGAGGAAATGCATTACGCACACTCCCGGGAAAGACGGGACTTTCCCAGGGGTAGTGTAGGACTCTCCCCCCCGGAACTAACGGCCGGGGGGAGGCCTACCCAACCCAACCTCTGCCGGGCCTCTTGCGGCTATTGCGAGGGCGTCCCGGGAACAGCTTGCGCATTACTTCCGGTACGCCCTCAGCCGCAGGGCGGCGAAAACCTAAACCCCGCCCCCTTCCCAGGCCAGGAGAGATAATTCCCTTCCGGCCCGCTGTTCCTGTATTCCATGACCGAACGTGGACCTCCCCGACCGGTCACACCTCACCTGTAGGGGCGCTATTGGCCGGGTCCGGTCCCGTCCGGACCCGGCCCGACTCTACGCTCCCGACCGAGGTTGCTGGGGCGGAAGGGTCTAAGAGTTCCCCTCCGCCCCTTTCGGTCAGAACCCTCCTGGCCTAAGAGTCTGCCCTTGCAAACCGACCGCCCTGCCCCCCTCCCGGAGGCGCGTGGTCTGACTTCTTGTCAGTGGGGGGGAGTCGCACCTTGCGACGCGTCTCCCCCGCCCGACCAGGCGCCTCCTGTCTCCCCCGCGCCAGGCCCTTCGTTGATCAGGAGGGCCCAGCGGCATTGTAGAGGGCGGCGATGCACCCGCAGATACCCCGGGGGAGGGAACGCCAGCGGTGGCGTCCTTTCCCCGCTCACGAGTGCGCCACCCCTCAACCCCGCGCTGATGCGTGGGTAGGTGAGGCGCCGCCCTTCTTCTGCGGCGCTTTACCGCATCCCGCGGGGCGGCGGTTTCGCCCCGCCGCACCCTCTCCGACTCCTTCTGTGACACGATTGTGTCACAGAAGGAGGTGACGGCGGACCAGCCATCGTCTCCCCCAAGCATGGCCCTAATGAGGGCCGGGGGAGAGAGGTCCGCTCCCACCACATCAATTAGGACTCGGCGCTCCACATCCCAGGAGGGGCATTCCTCCAGGGTGTGTTGCGCCGAGTCCACCTCAGCACCACAGTGGTGGCAGCGGAAGTTAGGCTCCCTACCAATCCTGTGCAGGTACTCACCGAAGCATCCATGTCCGGTGAGTACCTGCGTCGTCCTGAAGGACAGCTCTCTGCGGGCCCTGTCTACCCATTCTTGTAGACAACGCCGGATGGCCTCTGCGACCCTCGTTCCTGAGCGGCCCGTCGCCTCCTCCAGGTGGACGCTCCACCTTAGGAGGAGGCGTTGACGGGCCTGCAGTTTAGCCATTTCTATGGCCCTGGCTAGGTGTTCGAGGTCTCCTCCGGCACGGAGCTCCTTGACACGCCGATAGGTATCGGCATGCATCTGTGCAAGGAGCTCCAGCGGGGGGAGACAGGTCAGGGCCGTGGCGGCCATATGCGACGTCGTCCTATAAGCCCGGGCGAGGCGAATGACGACCCACCGCTGAACGCGGTGCTAGAGCAATTATGCGCTTGTTGGTCGCCATCCCACTCGCCCAGACTGGGGCCCCGTACAGGGCCATGGACTGGACGACGCCGGCATACAGTCGCCGTGCCTTCCTTTTAGGGTCGCCGAGGTTGAGCAGGAGGCCACCCAACATATTGGCCACCCTGCCCAACTTGGGGGCCAGAAGCTCGAAATGTTTCTAAAACCCCCATGTACCATCCAAGATGAGTCCCAGATATTTTATCGTGGGACCCGTCTTCACAGAGTCACCGTCGATCCGAACTCGGGCCCCATGTAGTCCCCTTTTCGAGCCATCATGTATGAACATCAGCTCAGATTTGAGGGGAGCCACCTTGAGGCCCATCCTATTCAGGGAGCCTATCACATGGTCCACCGCCAGACGTCCCTTTCCCAGGGCGCTCCGCCACCCCCTGCCCCCGGCTAGCAGCATGGTGTCGTCCGCGTAACAAATGACGGTGCAGGCGGGGGGGCGTGGACAAGGCGGAGGACTTGGTCGTACGCGATGTTCCATAATAGGTGTCCTAATACGGACCCCTGAGGAACACCGCGGTAGACGGTTCTTCCGCACTGGAGTTCCGCTTTGTTGCGGAAACCCAGTCTTCTATCCCGGAAGTAGTCCCTAATAATTGAAACCAGGTAGGGAGGGACCCTGAAATGGGCCAAACCCGCCTCCACCTGGTCACAAGGGAGGGAGTTGAAAGCGTTGGCGATGTTTAGGGACACCGCCAACTCCCCCCCTCCTCACGACGGCCTCCGAGAGGGACCGGACGCGCAAAATCGCGTCTACGCTCGACCATCCCTCCCGGAAGCCGTATTACTCCTCACTGAGTTTTGGACTACCCTGGGATAGGTGCCGGACGAGGCGGGTGTGTAATATTTTTTCGAATAATTTGCCCGCCTCGTCCAGTAGGCATATCGGCCTATAAGCGGAAGGGCTGTTCTCCGACTTGCCCCCTTTTCTGAAGAGGACCAGATTCGCCCTCTTGCAGAGGCTGGGGAACAGCCCGGTCCTTAAACAGGAGGTGAATGACGCATTGTGCGACTCTTCACCTCGGCCTCCTTCATCGCCAAGGCCTATACTGTGCCTGGGATGCCGTCAGGGCCCGGCGCCCTTTTCTTGGCGCCGAGCCTCCTGACGGCTCTGTCCATCTACACCTCGGTGACCCCGACTGACTCATCCTCCCCGTCTGGGGGGCCCTCATAAGGGGGAATACAAGCTTCGCCCCATGGAAAGAGGGCCCCCACCACTTCATCGAGGAGGTCGGAGTCCAGGGACGCCGTTGGAGGGAGCGCCGAGTTGCGCAAACGCCTCATCACTATGTGATAAGGGCGCCCCCATGGGTCCCTGTCGATGGTGGAGACCAGGTCATCCCAGGCACGGGCCTTGGCCGTAAAGATGGCCGCCTTGAAAGGCGGCCGCGCTTTTCGCGGTACGCTCTCTCGGCGGCCATCCCGCCCGTACTATTCCTTCCCCGCCGGTCCATTTTTCGCCTGGCTTGGCCGGCGGAGCGCCGAAGTTCGACCACCAGTACGCTTACCGGCGGGTTGCGGCCGGGATCGGCGCATGGCGGCATCACACGCTAGCGTCATCACGCCCACGATCCCGGCCGTTTCAGCCTCAATGGCGGCTCGGGTCCCCGGTGTGGGGCCCGGGTCCGCCCAGGTGGCCGCCGTTAAGGCGGCCGCCAGCTTGTCGCGGTCGAGTTTACGGAGGGCCTATCTTGGTGGTCGGACGCCCCCCTGGCCGCGTTTCAGGAGCACCTCCTCGGAGGTGGCGACCAGTCGGACCACGATGTATTGATGGTCCGAGAGGTTTTCACCCCTGGTCACCACTCGCCAATCCTGAAATATTCGGGCCGTCTGGAGAGACGCCAACGTGACGTCGATCACAGATCTCCCTCGCGACCCGACGAAGGTGCTCCTCCGGCCCCTGTTAATGACACAGAAGCCGTGAGACGCGACCCATTCTTCCATTACCTCACCCCTTCGGCACCTGACCGAGGACCCCCACAACTCCGATTTGGCATTGAGGTCCCCGGCCATCAGAACCGGCCTTTGGGGGCGCTTCGACATGAGGTCCCCCAGTCGGTCCAAAAGGTGCTCGAAGTGAGCGAAGTCCCACGATGGTGGGCCGTAAACCTCGACCACATCTAGGGCCCCCACTCTACCGCGACATATCTTCCCCTCCTCTCCACAAGGGAGATTGGGGGGAAGGCCTCTCTTTCCTCATGGTAAATCGCCACCGAGCACTTACCACTCCGCTCCGCAACGTCACTCATTATGGCTGGATGACTTCCGGGGACGGAGTGAGCCTCGGAAACGATTCCCAGTCCACAACCGCGCTCGCGGAGGGACTGCATGAACAGTTCCGGGGCTCCGCGAGCGCGGTTGAGATTCACCTGGAGGAGGCGGGTAGCCATTACGGCTTAGATCCGCTCTCCTCCAGGCCCTCCCTTATCTTCCTCGCAAAAGCGGGACCCTCGTTGGGGTTTCCCCTCTCCCGCGAGGCAACTTTTCCCGGCCCCAGCCCCCCACGGTTTTCTCTGCTCCTTGGGAGCAGTGTCCGTCGGAGGGACTGAGGTCTCGGGCAATGCAGCCCCTTTTTCTGGTTTTCGAGGGAGGGCTCCTTTTCTTTCCCAGGAGGAGGGGCGGGAGGGATATTGGAGGCTTTACGCCTCCTCCTCCCGCTCTATCCCCCCTTGCCCCGCTTTGCCATTTGGCAAGCGGGACCTCCCACTCTGTGGCCACAGGGCCGCCCGGCGTCGCGACACACCGGGCATGTCGCCGGTGCATCGCACGCCGCGGCCTTGTGGCCGGCCGAGCCGCAGTGGTAACAAAGACCACTGCGGTCAGTCTTGCTTTTGCATAAGGCCCTGACGTGGCCCTACTCCAGGCATTTGAAGCACTGGAGGGGGCGCTTTATCAGGGCCTCTACGCGGACGGAGGATCACCCAACTTTGAGTCGTCCTCCGTCCGCAACTCCCGGCGACCGCCTCCGCGGAGATCACATCCTCCGCGGTGACTGAGTCATCCAGGTCACGGACCCGGATGTCGGCCCTCTTCGAGGGACGCGCAATTTGCACGTCTCTCTTGTCGGCGAAGAGGGCCGACATTCTTTTGGTCAGGGAATCTGCCCTAGTCTGTCCTTCGGGACCAGGGATCTCGAGGAGCAGTGCGCCGGTGGCAGCCCTTCTGGCCCTGAGATCCCCAGCTCACTTTGATCTATATGGCTCCTCGCCCGCCGCACAACATCGGCGTAGCTACTCGTAGGGCAGCTCACCGTGATGGCGGCGGTGCGAGGAGCCTTCGGGAGGGCGGGTTTTCTCCCGCCTCCCCCATCCCGTGTATTTTTATTCTTATCGCCCCCCTTGGTCGCGGCACCCTTCTGGGGCCAAGGCTTTTGGGGGACGGGTTGGGGAGCCTGTTTGTCCCCCCCTTCCGTCTTCTTCTCCCTCCACCCGACCACTCGGGCCCAGGTCTCGCGCCCGGCGGCGGAGCAGGGAGGGTCGGTACTCCCCCTGGATCGCATAGGCGCGATCCGGTCCTGGGGAGGCCCGGCTCCCTGGCAGGAGCAGGCGCACACTTTAGGGGCAGCCCGCCTACTATCCAGGGGGCGAGGGGTCACCCACACCGCTCTTCTTCTTTTTCTTCTTCCTCCGCTTGCTCTCCCCCGCCACTTCAGGCCGTTTGGCCTCGACAGGGGTAGAGGTCGCGGAGGACTTGGCAACAGGGGAAGGGTCGGGGCGCGTTGCTCGGCTCCCATCTCCACCATCTCCTCCTACCTTTTTATTTTCACTTTGAGGCCACGCGGACCGCCCCCCAGGCGTAATCCCGGAGATGACGGCCCCCATGGCCTCGATAAGGCGGGGAACTAGGGCCACCACAAGGGCCTTTAGCTCCCCGCCACTCAATCCTGCCACCACAGGGGACGCGCTTTCAGCCAAGGGGGGGACTTTTCCCCCCGCGACCCTCTGAGGTCGCCTACCAACAGCTTGACGGGCTGCGAGGAGTGCCCCCACACCCGCCGTTACCACCACAGCAGCCTTCCTCTTCTTTTTCCCCCTCTTCGGGAGGGGTCGACCAACTCCCTCAGTAGGACTATCACGTGCCCGAAGAGGGGGGGGGTCCCCCCGAGGGCAGCGTTCCCGTCGCTTTATCCCGAGCCACCTCCTCCCGGCATTGTTTCCCGATTTCTATTTCCTCGGGAGTCGGGTGGAGTGGCCGGGCAGATCCAGCGCCCCCTTCCACCATCATCTCTTCCTCACTGGAGGTAGACAGGGGGTTCCGGACCATCCTTTTTATTTGAAGACTGGGAGAGTGGAAATTCCCCCCCCAGCTTCTTCTGCCCTCTTTCTCTTCCAGTCCGCAGACGAGTCCCGGGAAATGGGACCCGTCTGCACACCGGTTTCAAGGCCCGGTATATCATTTTCATCGACCTCCATAGCGGAGGTCGCTTGTGGCAAGCTTGTAACGAGGCATTCCTACCTCGTTCCGAATCGTTCCAAATTGTGTTCAGTCGTTCTAGTTGCTATTTCCTTCGTTTACTCCACCGTTGTATTCTCGACCGTTGTCGGTAACCAGAATATATTTATGTTGCGTTCTCCCGCTGTACTTATTTGCGATACCCGACACCTGTTATACGACTAGCATGCCGGGAGCCCAGTAGTCATCTCGGTCGCCGCTACGCGGCGCGAACGCGAGATTGAGGCAGCACTCGCAGTTAAATTTCCGCGGCCGCCTCTCGAGCCCGCCTAAAAGGGGGGCTCGCGGAACCCTCGAAACGAGTTCACCGCCGGTCTCCTGAGAGACCAGCACGAGAGCGTGACACCGAGAACTCCGCCTCTCGAGGCGATTGCGCTGTACACCACGGCTCAAGGAAAAAGAGATCAGGCTGGCGAATGGGACGACCGTCACCCTCGCCGGCACTGTGCGGCTGCCGCTGCAAGTGGGGCAGCGCGTAGTCAGCCACGATTTTTACGTAATGCCGGACCTGATCGAAGACATGCTCATTGGGGCCGACTTGTGGGCCCGCCTTCAGCTACCATTATGTCCCCCGGCGGCCCCGACCACGACCACGACTCCGCTCCGTCTCGCACCCCTGAGCACCGACGCAGGGGGACTTGCGCCTATGGCCACACTACAGCGACACCGGCTGCAGGAAGTCCTAGAGAAAGAGTTCCAACAATTCGCGACCGTACCCGGGCCCACGCCATGCGTGCAGCACGAGATTCGACTGAAGCATGGGAGCCGGCCCATCAAACAACGGTTTCAATCCCGTAACCCGGCGATGCAAGGCATCATCGACCAAGAGGTCCAACAAATGGAGCAGCAAGGCATTATTGAATCCACGCATAGCCCGTGGAGTTCCCCGGTCGTACTAGTACGAAAGAAAGACGGTAGCCGGAGGTTCTGCATAGACTTCCGAAAAGTAAACGAAGTCACGGAAAAGGATGCCTACCCCCTGCCGCAGGTAACCGCCACTTTGGACAAGCTCCGCGGCGTCCGGTACCTGAACACCATCGACCTCAAGAACGGGTACTGGCAGGTGGCTTTAATCCCCGCCAGCCGCCCTATCACTGTCTTCACGGTCCCCGGCCGCGGGTTATTGCAGTTCCGAGTGATGCCGTTCGGATTACATTCCGCCCCCGCCACATTCCAACGCCTTCTAGACACCGTACTGGGAGCGGACCTGGAGCCCCATGTCCTGGTATACCTGGATGATATTATCACCACCACGCGGACCTTCGAGGAGCACCTGCGCGTCCTACAAAAAGTGTTGCAACAACTCCGAGCCGCCCACCTACGACCAAACCCGGACAAATGCCAGTTCGGGCGCAACAGGCTCCGGTACCTGGGGCACATCGTGGACGCACAGAGGCTACGAACCGACCCCGAGAAAACGACCGCTGTCACCAACTGGCCAACCCTTACGACTATACGCAAGGTGCGCCAGTTTCTAGGAATGGCCTCGTGGTACCGGCGGTTTATACCGCAATTCGCCAGGACCGCCGCGCCGCTTACCGGGTTAACCCGGAAGACGGCTCGATGGCACTGGGGTCCACAAGAAGAGGCGGCCTTCCAGGCGCTAAAAGCCGCTCTCACCTCCTCCCCGGTGCTCGCCTGCCCGGACTTTGCACGGACATTCGTGCTACAGACGGACACCAGTGCTCTAGGCTTGGGAGCCGTGCTCACCCAGCAATTCGAGGAAGGGAAACGCGTCATCGCATACGCTAGCAGAACGTTGAATCCCGCCGAGCGAAACTACAGCGCCACCGAATTAGAGTGCTTAGCGGTGGTCTGGGGCATCCGGCGCATGCGGACGTACCTGGAAGGATATCGATTCACCGTGGTCACCGATCACCAAGCACTGCGATGGCTCCACAGCATGGACTCCCCCACCGGCCGGCTGGGCCGCTGGTGGTCCGAGTTGCAACAATACGATTTCGAGATCAAGTACCGGCGCGGGACCGCTAACTAGGTCGCTGACGCCCTATCCCGGCGACCCGAGGTCTGCTCCCTGAAACGGCCCGTTCAGGACCGATGGTACTGCCAACGATTAGCCGACCAGGTGCGCCAGCAACCACAGCAGCACCCCGACTATCTCATTCGTAAATGGCGACTCTTCCGCCACCTCTTACACGACCTCGACTTTCGCGGGGTCCCCAGCCATGAGCAATGGAAGGAGTGCGTCCCATGGGAGCGGCGGTTCGAGATAATGCGCCTATATCATGACGAGCCCTCCGCTGGGCACCTAGGGATAGTCAAGACGATCGCCCGGTTCGCCCGACGGTTCTACTGGCCCGGCATGTACCGCGACATCGCCCGTCATGTACGGCGGTGTCCGAGTTGCCTGGCCCATAAAACCCCCCAGGGTCACCAAGCGGGCAGACTACACGCTACGGCGGTCCACGCACCCTGGGAACAAGTGTCGCTGGACCTGGTCGGGCCCCTGCCCCGTTCAAGCCAGGGACACCGGTGGCTGCTCACGATGCAGGACCGCTTCACCAAGTGGTTGAAACCAGGTCGTTACGACAGGCCACCGCTAATGCCGTGGCCCAGGCTATCCTGGCCCAGATTGTCTACCGGCACGGGTGCCCCGACGTCATCATTACGGATAACGGGACGCAATTCGTGTCCAAACCCGTTCGAACGGTCGCCCAGAGCCGCGGGATCCGCCACCGAACGACACCTATTTACACAACACAGTGTAACCCTGTGGAACGTGCTAACCGCACCGTGAAGGCGATGATAGCCCAATACATGCAGCGAAACCACCGGCGGTGGAATGAACACCTCCCCGCTCTCCAGTACGCATTTAACACAGCCTGAAACGAAGCAACCGGATATACACCGGCCTACCTGAACCATGGACGAGAGCTGGCCGGACCAATCTCCATGGAACGCGGACGACTAGCGCCCATGGGTACACCGAGTACGATTCAGCGGCAGCTGAACGAAGCTTACGAGCTCGTCCGCATCAATCTGGCGCGGACCTTTCAGCACCAGAAGCACCACTACAACCTACGGCATCGATCCTGGCGTCCCCAGGTGGGGGATCAGATATGGGAACGCGACCACCCGTTGTCCGATAAGAAACGGGCCTTCAACGCAAAGCTTGCACCCAAATATACGGGCCCCATGGAGGTGCGACGGATCATCTCCACGGTCATAGCCGACCTCCGGGATAAACAGGGGCACTGGTATCGGGGAATTCATGTACGGGACATGAAACCCGCCAGCCGCGACGAACGAAGCAGCGACAAACCCCAGGGCCCGGAGACCCCGCGAGCCGGCCCTGTACGTGCCGTGCACCGACCAGTAAGTTTGCCGCACGCCGCTAAGCGGCGCTCGCCGGGCACGTACTCGCAGGCAAATATCCAGAACAGAGGGTATATAAGGCCAACGACCCCCCGGAGCGAGGGACTGGCGAACACGCTCCAACCACGTTATGGCAGACGACGAGCAAACTCTCCAGGAGCTCATTCGCCCGATGACGCCGGAGGAGGCAAACGCCACATGGCAGCGCTTGCTGGCCGGAACCGGAGCACGGGAAGCCCCCCCCGGCCGAAGCTCTGACGCCGCCCGTAGGCGCGCTCGCCCGGCCACGGGTGGGGACGTCGATCCAGAGCTCCCGCGACGCCGGCGAGCGGAAGCTACTGGCATTGGTCGGGTACGCACCCCCGCCACCCACCGGGCGCCCCAGGGGCCAGCCCCACGTCCGGCCCGTGGGATGGGCAACCGGCAACCGACCGCCGACCACGCCGTCAACCTCGGCTCGCTCAGGCCCGAGAATCCTTCGGGAGGAGACACCGAACCGTAGGGTGGTCCTACAGACGCCACCAGTCCTCCGGGCACCACACGCCACCTGGCGCACCCCCGCAGAGGTCGGGACCGCTGGCCCCCCCACTTACAACACCACCGGCGCCACCACCACCAGCGCCACCAGCAACGAAAGGACGGGTAGGCGCCCCCCGGTACGCCCGGGACCAGAAGGCGCTCATGTGTGAGCACTTTGGGAGCGACTCGTCAGGGAGCAGTCGGGAACCTTCACCAACAACGAGACCACGGGCTGAACGAGGGCCCCATCAACCTTCTCCCCCCCAGCACGGGGGGAAGCCCGGAACCCCGGGGGCCTCGACGGACCGTAACGTTGCCGGACGGTACCCAGGTCACGATACCCCGGGCAGCCACCTTGCGCCAGGGGGCCTGCCGGGTCCACGCCGGCAGCGCCAGATGGATCCTCCACTTCAGGGAAGAAGTCCTCTTTCGCGCACGACGAGCCGGACCCCATGCTAGCGAGGAGGTAGTGTAACGAGGCGTTCCTACCTTGTTCCTAACCGTTCCAAATTGTGTTCAGTCGTTCTAGTTGCTATTTCCTTCGTTTACTCCACCGTTGTATTCTCGACCGTTGTCGGTAACCAGAATATATTTATGTTGCGTTCTCCCGCTGTACTTATTTGCGATATTTGACACCCGTTATACGACTAGCATGCCGGGAGCCCAGTAGTCATTCCGGTCGCCACTACGCGGCGCGAACGCGAGATTGAGGCAGCACTCGCAGTTAAATTTCCGCGGCCGCCTCTATAAAAGGGGGGGCTCGCGGAACCCTCGAGACGAGTTCACCGCCGGTCTCCTGAGAGACCAGCACGGGAGCGTGACCGAGAACTCCGCCTCTCGAGGCACACTGTTCCAGACGACGACGTGCCGGGTTTCGGCCGTCGATCGAACTCAGAGGAGAGCGCGTCGGGCTTCCACCGTGACTCCACGACACACCGTTCCAGACGACGACGTGCCGGGTTTCGGCCGTCGATCGAACTCAGAGGAGAGCGCGTCGGGCTTCCACCGTGACTCCACGACACACCGTTCCAGACGACGACGTGCCGGGCTTCATCGCCGAGCAGGCCACCGTCCAATAGCAGAAGGGAGGAACCTCCGGCCGCGTCTGGGATAGCGGAGGTCAACCCGAAAGACGACGCGGCCCAGAGCCCAAATCGCGGCCTGCCGCCACCGCGACCGCTCACCACCCCGGGTTGCACCGGCAACACCGATCGCGCGCGCCTCGGGGACAGTGTAGATCCCCACTCCCTGTACGCAATAAACTCAAGGCAATAAACTCTCGTTATAATTCAACACAATCGAGCACATTACTGCCATCTCTCTCTCCTATCACGATCCTGGCCGCCGACGAGCTTACCCAAAGATAAACCGCAGAAAAAGCACGGGGCAAGAAAAGGAACCGCGTTACAAGCTGGAGGGGCCAGGTGCTCGGGCCCTCTCCAGCTCTCCGTTAAGGCGACCAACCTCCAGCCGGAGTAGAGCGCCCTCAACTCGCAGGCGCTCCATCTCGCCCAGGGTTGCCTCCTGCTCCTTCTTTGCAGCCTCGCTCTGTTCGGAGCCATCAGTTGTAGTGGCCCTCTGAACAAGAGCGAGGTTGCATGCGGCCATCGTCGCCATTGCGTTTCAGAGGGCCCCCTTGTAGCCTCCCTTCATATTTTTGGACCGCTCCGCGACTTTTTTCACCTCATCGATGGCCCATAGGGCCATCGACAAGACTTCAGCGGTCCGTACTGACCGCAAGCCGCGGAGGATCCTCCCTTCTTCTTCCAATGTTTGGAGGGCTCTCGCGGACTGTGGGCGTACGTTGGGGTTCTTTACATCCTCCACGCCCGACGCCGCGTCGCTCTCCTCCCTCTTTCTTTTTCTGTGCGCCCGGGCGGCCGCCGTGTGGTCTCCAGTGCGGAAGTATACGGCGCGTCGCCCCCGCCCATCCTTTTTGACAAATATTTGCCTCTGATCGTGGGAGACCGACCGCGACCGCGAGCTGACGTCGCCGTCGCTACCCCCCGCGCTGATGCTGTTCCTCCTAGTGTTATAGGAGCGTGTTGAGACCAAAGATGGTCCCGCACTTCTATCTAGGGGTTCATTCGCCCCCGTCTCCAATTCTACGGAGGGGCAACTGCTCGCCTCCTCCCTTCCGGCTGAGCTGGTGGTCGGCTCAGCGTTGGACGAATTTTGCCCGTCTGAGAGCGAGGCATACGCCTCCACCTCCTCCTCCTCTCCTCCTGCGACGTCTATGTTTTTAAAGGGTGTAGCCATCTTTAGGTTGCCCGCCCCTTTTCATCCAGAGGCTTACAGGGCGGGCCATAAGAACTGGAGGAACTATAAACCCCCCAGGCGGAGTCCCACGCCTGGGTTCGGGCTAGATACACCCGGGGTGCGCCAGGTGCCCCGGGGTGGACCGCTCGCGACCGACTAACCCGCCGGCCATTCATCCCATCGCCACGGCTCCCAAGCTTAGGATTGGAGAGGTTTTTTATAAAGGTCCCCGTCCTCGCGGCCCAGGCGTTTAAACCAAGGCCCTCGCTCCCCCAGAGGTTCGTCATAGACATGACATAACGACCCCTGGGGGTTTATGATGTGTACAGGTCCGACGTTGTCGGACCAGCGCTGTAGGGGTCCTGGCAAATACCACGCAGACCCCTAATGCTCCCCGTGCGCAGCTGCCCACACGGGGGGGCCCTCACGGCCGGCCACGTCGCTATAGGCGACCGTGACCAGGAGGAGTCGCAGAGTTGCCGGGGTGCGGCATCTTTCCACTGAATATGGGGAGGGCCAATGTACCGGTCCCTGCTACTCCACCTCCCGTCCCGCCAGCCCGAAGTGATCCTCCGGGTAGCTCCGACGGGATGGCCATCCCAGGGTGCGCGACCCCGGTCTCGGAATATGTCCGAGCGGCCCGCGCACCCGTCCACCCCCCGGGTTGTTGGAAACTACCGACGTGCAATCCCGGGTGTGGGTTCCTCTCCCCACCCTACCCAGGCTGAGGCCCGAGTAGGGACGGATCGAGGGTGTCCCACGCTTTCAGTTGCCAGACCGGCGTGCAATGCCTACTCGTGTAGGACCTTCTCCTCCCCCGAGACGAGAAACTACCCGTCCCGGAGCGGAGGTCCCCCCAACCCACCCCAAGACTGGTGGTGGAGCAAGTTCCATCTAACGGCCCCAGCCGGCCGGGCGATTGAAGTCAGGACCGCCAACCCCTACCGGCAATTGGGCCCATCGGCCCTGTGGGAGTTGCCGGGT
>NW_022639757.1:172058-175474 GCF_010583005.1 Odontomachus brunneus | reverse complement strand
AAAACGTATGTGATCCAATATATGCTACTAGGGATGTCCCAACTATAGATATAAAAAACAACAAATTGACATAAGACACTGACATAAAACATAACTGATTAAAAAAAAATTTTTTTATTCAAAATATCTGAATATTACAATATTGATATTTATCACACAATTACCTGTGTAATAAATACTTACATATTCGTACTTGGTTAATTATATTGATCTCACTTTTTTTTTAATATTTAAAACATCTGAACTTTGTTTAAGTTAACATGTACTTTTCGTTTTGTCTTTTTTTTTGGTACTTTTTGTTTTAGTATTTTTTGTATAATTGATATTTATCACACAATTACTTATGTAATAAATTCATACATATATGTACTTAGTTAATTATATTGATTTCACTTCCTTTTTGAACATAATTAATTTAAAACATCTACACTTTGTTTGAGTTAACATGTGCTTTTTGTTATGTAGTTTTTGTTTTGGTATTTTTTATTTGGTACTTTTTATTTTGGTACTTTTTTATACGTACTCGGCGTCTTTTGTTTTTTTTGTAAAGATTATTCTTACTTCGCTATGGTGATATATCGTTCTCTATATCGTGATGATATATCGTTACATAGCGACTACAATCGTACACGTGACGAAGCAGATATAATGTACCGTACGTCAGTATGATTGCTTCGCTGTGACTTCATTGCGACACAGTGAACGATTAAACGATTACGACGTTTACATTAATTTTTCTTGTTATAATAACTTTAATGTGTTGTGGCATCGGATTTGGAATTTTCAAACAGAGAGAGAGAGAGAGAGAGAGGGAGAGAGGGAGAGGGAGAGAGAGAGAGAATAGTGATGTACGTGAGCAGGCTCGATCGAGACAACCTGACGAACAAAGTTCTCTCACGTAAGTGTGAGAGAGAAAGAGAGAGAGAAAGAGAAAGAGATAGAGAGAAAGAGAGAGAGAGGGAGAGAGAGAGAGACGTGAACCGTCGTTTTGAGCTGAGTTTTTTTGTATTTCCTTGTTTTCTTCAATTGCCAATTTTTTTAACTACGTTATTTAAGTAATTAATTACAAGTGTCTAATGTTGCTCGATATCGCAGTGATGTCGAGAACGACGAGAACAACAGACGAGTAGACTCTCACGACTAGGAGTGTGTGATACTGTTCGCTCAACTTACTAAAGGTCGTATAATGTAGCATTATACTCGCGAGCCGATCGCGAGCAGACGCAATTTTGATCGCGGCAGCCAATCGGAAGCGTCGATGGTGCTATTCCCCTATAGAAATATCATACTAAGAAATACTGAAAAATTATTAGTGATTAAATATTACCAGTAATTCAATAATTTTTTGGTCAGTACTTAATTTCTGGTGAATATTGATAATAAAATCACTGTTAAATATTGATAGTAATCAAATACTGAGAATTATTATGCAAAGGTAAAAAATGAGAAAATCATACTGTGTAGAAAAATATACTTATATTCCTAATTTTCTCATGTCTCATAAACTACTAGATATCGAAGGTTATCAACACATTCCAAACTTTCATGAATCCTTCTGCGATAATTTCGATCTCAAGCGGTATACTACCGGTCCATGTACTGACCAATCCATGTACTGACTCCGTTAAAGTGTTGCTTAAGGGGATGCTGTATGCGATTGCGAACTTCGAAAGCATCGGTAATGTAATACGCGTCGGTTTAGGACAGACGCTAGATGGCAATGTATGTTCGACGCGGCCCCATCACTGATAGAATTTCGATTGTATACACGCAGCGCAGAGTTGCCAGATCTAAGATGCAGCGTTGCCAGATCTAAGATACAGCGTTCTTCTTTCTGCGCTTACGCAGGCAGAGATGTTTTGTTTATTTGTGTGATGATCCTCGTCACATGGATTCTAACACTAAACTCTGTATGGACCATGTATGAAAAAGGATAACATAAATCGAAAGCCACGTATATATGTGCCCAACGCTTTAGTTCATTGATATAAGAATAGACTGAGCATATGACTCGAGATCTGAAGACGTAAAACAGAGTTCAGCACATGTGACATATTTCGGCCAATTTTCGATTGGTATTATAATAAAAAGTGGTAGTAGCATTAACGCATTTACGCAGTTACATTCTTTACATAACAATAATGAATAATTTCATAACTTTTAGATAAAATTTTTCATTTCTTTGCACATATAGAATACATATCTATAGAATAGTATAGAATAGCCAAAAAAAAATCTTAAGAAAGTCTTCACAATTTTGTAAACAAATTACGAAATTATAAAGATTCGTTACTTTTATGTAACCATTACGGTAATGTTATTTTTTCAATGGATAACGAGTAATGGTGTCACATCCCTGCGTGACGTACGCGAACACGAAAAACTTTTTTCCCCTCATTCGTTTTCGGTTGCTCTGTTCATACCGTGGGAACAACAATCTAGTTATTTGTTTAGCTCTAAGTTTCTCGGTTGCCGAGATATTTAATTGTTAATTAAAGACTTTGTTTAATTCGAAAGCTTGCGCCGTGGGAACAACAATCCAGTTATTTGTTTAGCTCTAAGTCCCTCGGTTGCCGAGATATTAATTTGTTAATTAGTGACTTTGTTTAATTCAAAAGCTCACACCGTGGGAACAACAATTCAGTATATTTGTTTAGCTCTACGTCCCTCGGTTGCCGAGATATTAATTTGTTAATTAGCGACTTTGTTCAATTCAAAAGCTCACACCGTGGGAACAACAATTCAGTCATTTATTTAGCTCTACGTCCCTCGGTTGCCGAAATATTAATTTGTTAATTAACGACTTTGTCTAAATCAGAAGCTCACACCGTAGGAACAACAATTCAGTCATTCGGTTAACTCTAAGTCCCTCGGTTGCTGGAATATTAATTTGTTAATTAGCAACTTTGTTAATTCGAAAGCTCACACCACGAAACAACAACCCAATCGTTTGTTTACCTCTAAATTCACGGGTTCTTGCGGTATTTAACTGTAACATTATTAAAATCCCAAGCACCAAATACTGGAGAGTTGAGGACCGCCATTTTGCAAATTACGAAGTCGTTAATAGAGGAATAGAAGTGTTATTTAAACAAGGGAGCAAAGTGCTCCATTACTACATAATCTACTAACATACAACGACCATTAGTTATTAATTATAGGATAGATCAACTATATATAAGCTGTAAATAATTAATCGCGCTAGTAATAAGTTAGTTAATAAGTTAGCAAATCTCCAATTATTAACCGCTAAAGCCCTGTATCCGTATACCGGGATCAACAAATGCCTCACTAAACAATGTATAACTAACAATAACAATGTATTTGTTGATCCCCGGGTCGAGAGCAGCTAACACAACGTAGTTAGCAATTTTCGATAATTTATTTAATCGATTTATTGTAAAAATAACGAAAAT
>NW_022639757.1:169454-170883 GCF_010583005.1 Odontomachus brunneus | reverse complement strand
CAAGTTAGGCTTTGAATGGGTAACGAGTGAGAGTAACGCATTACTTTTTACAAGTAAATTTTTCAACCCTGCTAATCACATTTACTCCACAGTTAATATGGGACCGCATCTTTATTCTGCCATCATTGGCCAGACGTATATGAATTATTTATTGTTGCTGCTTTTATTAAATGTTGTATATATGTGAGAGCAAATTTTTCTGATATTACTTATTATTACAAAAACTATATCATATTAAGATGCATGTGGTCTTTAATATAATGACATGCAAACCATACACGTATAAGTGTATCTGCTTTGAATATTCATATACATAATGCATATGTCTAACCGAACTTCTCTAACATTATTTATTCACAAAATATCACATAGCACCATGCAAGATTTTTGCAGCATAAATCAATGAGTAATACGTAGCTCACATATGTTATAGTACACTCTCTGCTTTTTATATTATTATATAAAAAGCATATATTTATATATATTAGGTGGTAAATTTAGTTCCTGCGGCTCACAGTTAGATGACGTTAGTTGTAGGTGTAATTTATTTTGACATCTGAAACTGGCTACATTTTAGAGGTTAGACATTTGTCAATAAAATTCAGTGCGAAGAGATTCATTTAAGCGAGCAGTGCTATTTTTTCTTTTGATTAAATATGGAACGTGATAAGTTGTTTTTTCGACATGTGCTGCTTCATTACTTTGACTTGAAAAAAACTGCAGCTGCAGCTCATAAATTGCTTTTCGAAGCTTATGGCAATTATGTTCTATCGGAAAGAACATGCCAAGTATGGTTTCAGCGATTTAAGAGTGGTGATTTTGATGTCAAAGATAAAGAACGCTCAGGCCAACCGAAAAAATTTGAAGACACCGATTTGCAGGCATTATTGGACGAAAACTCTACTCAAACGCTCCAAGAATTGTCTGCAGCATTAAATGTTACTCCGATGGCTGTTTCCAAACGTCTACATGCAATGGGAAAAATTCAAAAGGAGGGAAAATGGGTACCACACGAATTAACCGCAAATGCCATTGCGAATCGCTTAAACATCTCTATTTCTCTGCTCGCCAGGCAGAAAAAGAAGAGTTTTTTGTGGCGCATAGTGACTGGCGATGAAAAATGGATATACTTCGATAATCCTAAACGAAGAAAATCATGGGTAGACCCTGGCCAACCATCGACATCAAAGAGAAATATTCATGGCTACAAAGCAATGCTTTGCATTTGGTGGGATATGCACGGCGTCGTTTATTATGATCTACTCAGACCGAACAAAAGTATCACGGGGGATCGATATCAATCATAATTAAATCGTCTGAATGAAGCATTGTTGGAAAAAAAGCCAGCAATAGCCAGCAATCGACGTAAAGTCATGCTTTTGCACGACAACGCTCGACCACACGTTGCCAAAGCCGTCAAAGAAACACT
>NW_022639757.1:167924-168980 GCF_010583005.1 Odontomachus brunneus | reverse complement strand
CGACCGAAGTGGATACGCGACGTCGACATTCGTTCCTCGATACCGCTCTACCGACCGAAGTGGATACGCGAAGTCGGTTTCCTATCCATACACCGCTCCGTCAACCGAAGTGGATACGCGACGTCGACATCCGTTCCTCGATACCGCTCTACCGACCGAAGTGGATACGCGACGTCGGTTTCCTATCCATACACCGCTCCGTCGACCGAAGTGGATACGCGACGTCGACATCCTTTCCTCGACACCGCTCTGCCGACCGAAGTGCATACGCGACGTCGGTTTCCTACACGTACACCGCTCCGTCGGCCGAGGTGAATACGCGACGTCGACTCCCTTTCCTCCTCACGCCACGCCGTTAACACCTACGATTGCGAACGCATACAGAGCGTAAGATACCGGGGACAACGAGCGCCTTTAAGTCCGCCAGGAAAACCAGGATAAATAAACAGATTAAAGCCGACGAGGCAACGAACTCCAAACGACGAACAATAGCGTACCAGGACACTAACCCGACCGCGTCCCGCCGACCGCTCGCGCGCCGCGACGCTCACAGCTGATCGCGAGACAACAACGGCTCCCGACGAGAGCAAAAACGCGACCACGCGCCAACGGCGTAACGTCGCCTGTAAATAATTGTAAATAGCCTTGAAATTAGAATATAGTTTCACATTATTATCACCTATACCACTGATTTTCATTTCACGAACGAAACCCGGATCATACCGGCTAAGACTATCCCACACGTAACGCAAGGCCGTTACACGATTAATGTATTTTTTGCTATTGATGTCGAAATAAATGAGATTTTTAAATAAAAAAACTGCAGAAACTAAATTTACCACCTAATATATGCAAGCATATATATATATGCATATATATATATATATATATATATACAGGGTGTTCGGAAAGTACCGGGACGCCCGAATATCAGGAAAAATATAAGTTTTACAAAAAAATGTTTCAGACAAAAGTTATGGCGTTTAAAAAGATGTATTTACTGATCACATCAGTTTGACCTTGGGTTGCGTAGCGAAGGTCAGGTCAAGGTCACAT
>NW_022639757.1:166180-167914 GCF_010583005.1 Odontomachus brunneus | reverse complement strand
TTTGGAAAGCTCTCGAGATGTGCTATAAGAATATGCAATGAAAAATGGGGTGTTCCATTTAAAAAAATTAATGTGACCTTGACCTGACCTTCGCTACGCAACCCAAGGTCAAACTGATGTGATCAGTAAATACATCTTTTTAAACGCCACAACTTTTGTCTGAAACATTTTTTTGTAAAACTTATATTTTTCCTGATATTCGGGCGTCCCGGTACTTTCCGAACACCCTGTATATATATCCAAAAGCATATATCAAAAAGTGAATCTCTCTGTCACTATGTGTAGCGAATTCTCTCTAATTAGCGGAGAGAATGACGCTTACCGGGTCGACCTCGCACGAGGTCCAGCGGCGTGAGGAAAGGGAGGCGAAATCGATTCGGAGCTGAGTTGTTCAAATTGATTTATTCACTTTATTTTCACTCTCGATAATTTTACGCCGCGGTTGTTTCGAATCGATCATGAGTTAGAGCGGAAATCTTCGTTAAGAGCCGAAATTTCGGTCACACAATTACGACGGAGATCTTGTGGAGCATCCAACGGATGCCCGGCCGACGGAGATCTTGACGCGGCCGACGGAGATCTTGTATCGCGGTGACCCCGGACTCTGTCGCGAAATGATCGTTGAGATTCCGCGGCACTTTAGCGCAAGACGACACAAAACACGAAATTACAATTTCAAGCGCGCGCGACGTTGATCGAACGTACAGATAAAGTGTAGTTCGAGACAATACGGAAACGCAGCGATTAAGTATTAAAAAAAAACAAACAGCCAAGGCAGACACCGATCGCAACGGCCAACGGCGATGAGAGCGGAGTAATCCGGAGCTGCGCGAGAGCGCGGTCGCCGACGGCAACCGGCGATTCAGAAAAATGAGAATTGAAATTCCGCTAATTCGGAATTCAACGAAACCAAGAGAGCCGTTTTGAAACTAAGGATTCAAATGTAGCTGACTACGCGATACGACCTTACTATTAAGGCTAGAGATTGCTCCGACTCTTCCGACGTCTGGCTGTTAGCTCCTTGGATGCTCGACTGTGTGGCCTTCTATAAAATGTGGCTAATTGCCGTGTGGAACAAGCCCACTTTTCTTCATCTCTGGCACCCGTTGATTGGTCCAGCGCAGACGGTGATCGCTGGTCACGTGCCGAATTTTCCTTAAAAGGAGATTTCTCACGCTATGTAGGGCTCCATGGCGCGTGCCGGCCTTCGATTCGCGGAAACACTGTTTATCCGCAGTTGCTATGACAACCGAAAGCGATCTGTGTTTATTACGGCTTATCTGGCACGCGCCGCGGAACACCTAGGCACGTGGAAGATACGTGACGGTGTCGATCTTTCATCGCGACGAATCTTCGATAGGTTTTTCGCTCGCGTCGCGAACATACCGCCCGCCTTGAAGCGGAGGCTTCAAAACAGGGTCCGTTGCAATCGAATGCCTTAAGATTAATGCGGAGGAAGGGAAATTCATCCGCGTCGAGTTGAATTTAGACAGATGTCGGAGAAGGTATTGGTTCGCAATCGACAGGCAAGAGGCAGATCTTGCCGATAGCTCGCGTGTACTCCGAAGTCGCCGTTTTGACGGTGACCACGCGGGTCAGTCCGTCAGTGCCCGGATGACATTGAACGATACGGCCGAGTTCCCACTTACTCGGCGGGAGATTCGAGTTTCGAATAAGTACGAGTTTACCGATCGGTATCGAAGCTTGCTCTCTACGCCACTTGCTTCTCTGTTG
>NW_022639757.1:164986-166170 GCF_010583005.1 Odontomachus brunneus | reverse complement strand
TGAACGATACGTCCGAGTTCCCACTTACTCGGCGGGAGATTCGAGTTTCGAATAAGTACGAGTTTACCGATCGGTATCGAAGCTTGCTCTCTACGCCACTTGCTTCTCTGTTGCAACGTGTTAATATAATCGCTGCCCCACAAACGCCAAAAGCGCTCTGTCATCTGTCTGATTAGTTGCCACCGAGACAACCGATTTTCGTTCAGATGAAGCAACGTTGGTTCAGGGCTCGTCGTGAGGGCTGACCCAATCAAGAAATGCCCTGGAGTCAAGCAGTTGCAATCGTCGAGCGAATCCGATAGAGGAGCAAGCGGGCGCGAATTCAAGCAAGCTTCAATTTTACACAAGAGCGTGGTAAACTCTTCGAATGTTAATGTGTGCGTACCGAGCACCCGCCGCAAGTGGTGTTTAACACTTTTAACACCGGCCTCCCACATCCCACCGAAATGCGGAGCGGACGGCGGAATGAATTGCCAATTCACCTCATCCGATGCGACGCGATTCTGAAAGTTTGGATCTTGAACGGCGGAGCGGTACGCGGCTCGAAGTTCGCGCGAAGCACCGACAAAGGTTGTACCGTTGTCCGAATAAATGGATCGTGGAAGCCCGCGACGAGCGCAGAACCGTGTATAGGCGTTGAGGAACGCGTGAGACGAATAATCGGAGACAAGCTCCAAATGAATAGCGCGTGACGACAAGCAAACGAACAGAGCTATGTAGGCCTTTCGCGAAGTGATCCCACGTCCCGCGGAGGCGCGAACAGAGACGGGCCCGGCATAATCAAGGACGCAGTGAGTAAAACTGCGAGGAGGGGCCGTCACACGTATTGCGGGGAGGCTTCCCATAAGCTGAGTCGGAACAATAGTTCGTTCGCGTGTGTATGCGATGCACTTGTGTATGATGGCCTTAGCGATGGTCCGCGCGCGAAGGACCCAGAATTCCCGTCGCAAGATTGACAAAGTGAGTTGCACGCCGGCATGCAATCCTCGCAAATGAGTTTGTTTGACGATTAACTTTACGAGAGGATGATCGGCTAGCAGGATTGGATGTTGAGAGATCGATGGGAAACAGGCGCGCTGAAGCCGCCCGCCAACTCGCAACAACCCGTCGCGATCAAGAAACGGTGCGAACGAGAGAATGGAACTCTTTCGTGATAATCGGCGCTGCTGCTCCAGATCGCGGAT
>NW_022639757.1:164788-164892 GCF_010583005.1 Odontomachus brunneus | reverse complement strand
TGCTACATTGTGCTCGAATTATAAATTTTTAATACGAAAAATGAGCGAGAAAAATGGAAAAAACCGTTTTTTTGGTAGCCTCCCACTTTTTGATTTTCGAAAAT
>NW_022639757.1:164487-164778 GCF_010583005.1 Odontomachus brunneus | reverse complement strand
AGATTGACAAAGTGAGTTGCACGCCGGCATGCAATCCTCGCAAATGAGTTTGTTTGACGATTAACTTTACGAGAGGATGATCGGCTAGCAGGATTGGATGTTGAGAGATCGATGGGAAACAGGCGCGCTGAAGCCGCCCGCCAACTCGCAACAACCCGTCGCGATCAAGAAACGGTGCGAACGAGAGAATGGAACTCTTTCGTGATAATCGGCGCTGCTGCTCCAGATCGCGGATCTCCGCAGCGAAAAGCTCGTGCTGAATCGGAGCTGAGTCGGAGCCAAAATATTCGA
>NW_022639757.1:164385-164477 GCF_010583005.1 Odontomachus brunneus | reverse complement strand
GACTTCTAGACTTTGGATCGACTCAGAATTGCATATCTGAGTTGTGCTAGCCTAGCACAAGACAGCACAAGCTTCAGTTTCGCCAGCACAAT
>NW_022639757.1:164016-164375 GCF_010583005.1 Odontomachus brunneus | reverse complement strand
GTGCTGAATCGGAGCTGAGTCGGAGCCAAAATATTCGAGCGGCTTCGAACTCCCGTGCGGATAAGAAAGGCTGGATTTGATCTGCGACTTCAGTCTGTCGAGCGGGTCTTCGACACCGAGCTATAAAACGAAGCACGTACGAAGTCACGCGGAGGAGCTTCGGCCATGAGGAATATTTCTCTCTCAAGTCCCAGTCGTCAGAGGGCGGCGGAGCCGTTGAGGAGGAGAATAAGTGCACGTTTGCTTCGAGAGAAGCCGAATCCGGAGGCAACGCCATGGAACGCGGCCATCGGTTACTCGGAGATGCCAACCAACTAGGCCCGTGCCATAATGGATAGGAAAGGAGATCGTCGCCCAAT
>NW_022639757.1:160321-164006 GCF_010583005.1 Odontomachus brunneus | reverse complement strand
ATTGGAGTCATACATTACAGTCGACCACCTGGACACTTCACTTCCTATGTGTTGTACGGAGACAAGTGGATACTCTTCGACGATTTGATGAGAAAATGTCGAACAGTCAGTGAGAAAAATAAAATCAATCCAGTAGTTTGCTTATATATAAAAACAAAATAAGAAAAAGAATTAAAATATCTTATTATTAAAACTTACTATTAAAACTTATTATTAAAACTAATATAACATAGTGTTATTATTAATAATAATATATTATAATTGTTACTACCAAAATAACATTAATATAATATAGTTATTAAGTTTTCATCATATTATATTGTTATGTAATTTTTTATTTTAACACTTCATATTTTATACTACTCTAAAATCATTTGCTTTACGTTAAAATTACAATTTTATATAATTAGTACATAAGCATTAGCACTTGCTAGTTATTAAATTTTTATTATATTATATTATTATATAGTATAGTGAAAATTTAATAACTAGCAAAAACTAATGCTTATGTACTAATAAAATAAAACAGTAATTTTAACATAAAGCAGATGATTTTACAGCAATATAAAATAAAAAATATTAAAACGAAAACGACACAAATTTTAGAATACAAGAAAAAAAACAAAAAATAACAAAAACATAAAAAAAGATAAAAAAACAAAAAAATACAAAAAAAACCGTTCCGATAATCACCACCTTGACGCGCTGGAACGGCATACGTGAAGGAAACAAATGCACAACAAAGAGAGATATCTTATTTACTCCCGTGTAATTTAATATTATCCTGATCAATCAAGTTGCGCGTGCGAAAGGTTGCGAAAATCAAGAATAAAATACTTTTAATATTTTTGTGCTGGCGAAACTAAAGCTTGTGCTGACTTGTGCTAGGCTAGCACAACTCAGATATGCAATTCTGAGTCGATCCAAAGTCTAGAAGTCGTGATTAATGACATAGGTTGCGAGCGCGAAGGGCCGCGGTCAAGAGTAAAGTGCCCTTTAGATTCTAGTGTTGGCGAAACTGAAACTTGTGCTGATTTGTGCTAGCCTAGAGCAACTCAGATATATAATTATATATTGTTTGGTTGATTTATACGAATATAAATCTTACTTTTCTTCTTTTCTGCCTAAAATCGTTTTTTTCGTTTTATTCCTTTCATGATTATTTTTCGAAGATAATACTTTAGCACAATGTTAGCACAACTTAGCACAACCTAGCACAATAAAAAAAATTTTGAAAATCAAAAAGTGGGGGGCTATAAAAAAAACGGTTTTTTCCATTTTTCTCGCTCATTTTTTGTATTAAAAATTTATAATTCGAGCACAATGTAGCACAAACCTAGCACAAATCAGCACAACTGTCAAAATTAATAAATTCGAAAAGTGGGGGTTAACTTCATACAGGCGGGAAAGTCCTCAAATTCCCAAAATCGTCTGATTTCGTCCTCCAGTGAGGTAGCGTTGAGACAATGATGAACGGAGACGTGATGCGACATCCGAGCATCTCCAGGAGAAAGAGGTGAAGGAGGTGACGCGGGAGAGGATGGAGAGAATGGTCCCGATATGACCCATCCGAAAATTGAATCTTGCGCGATAGGCTCGCCGAGTGAATCCTTGCGCAAGCCCCCGAGAATGACCTCCCCATACAGATCCGCGCCGAGAATGAGGTGAATAGGCTCCTTGCTCGTTGGATCCGGATTCGCAAATGCAAGGTCCGCCAAATGAGAGAACGAGGCGATATCCGCATCGTTTTGCGGAGTGTACGCGGTTAAAGAACTTAAAATTAAAGCGGTAGTGTTTACGGTCGGAGAGCTTACATCGCGATGAGAGACACAGATTCGAGCGGCGTACTTGAAGGTCCCGGCATCCACGCAACCGACGGCAGAAACCGACGTCGGCATTCGTATGCGTTTAACCCGTAACAATTGAGCTAGGTATTCAGAAATAAAGGACATTTCGGAGCCCTGATCTAACAAGGCTCGTATTTCTACCGAGCGACCTTCGACCACGCCAACTCTTACGCGAGCTGTCGCTAGAATAATCCGCGATGGTTTCGCTCTCATCGGAGAGGCCAACATCGAGCTCACGTCGAGTTTATTCTCCGCGCGCGTTTTCGTTTGTTGACCGGGCGGGTCATTTGATAAAGAGGGTTCAGCTCGCGAGCTCGTGTGCAACAGAGAATGATGTCGCTCGTGACAGGAGCGACATGAGTATTTACTGGAGCACGATCGAACTGAGTGATGTTGACTTAAACAGTTAAAGCAACGCCCGTGCTTTTTCACGAGATCACGACGCTGAACCGGACTCGCCCTTTCAAATATCGGACACGAACTAAAATAATGGTGCGCTTTACAGAGCGGACAGATTGATCCCGATGACGTTGACGCGGTCGTGACAGAAATTCTGGTAGACGATGCACGCCGGTCTCCAGCCCGCGCGACGGAGACACCAGATACATCATCGAGAACGCGCGATCGGCTGGCGAGAAATTTCTTCAATTCGGAAAAGGACGGAAGATCGTCCTGGTCCGCCGTTTTCAGCCTCCACGCCTTTCGTAATGTCGCGTCGAGCTTCTGGACTACGAGGTAGACTAAAATGTCGTTCCAAAGCTCCGCCGGCGAGCGCGCAAGCCGAGTTAACGATGCGACGGCGATGTGAGCTCGATCGCGCAACACTTGAATTTCGGCAGCGGATTCGCGAGAGACCGACGGAAGGTTGAGCAAAGCCGAGAGATGGACTCGTAACAAGCGGCTCTTGTCCTCATAGCGCGCGACTAACGTGTGCCATGCAACTTCGAAGTTCGAAGCCGTTATCGCTAAATTACTGACGCAGTCCAGAGCTTGACCCCGAAGGCTCGAAGTGAGAAAGTGCATACGAGAAAAATTATTTAACTTTTGATTTTGAATAATCAATGAAGAAAATCGATCGCGAAACGACTCCCACTCATTTAAATTACCGTCGAAAGGCGGAAGACGAATCGGCGGAAGTTGCGCGAGCGAAACAGCTGAAACTTGCGAACGATTATGCAGAAGGTGCGAAGAATCGTGAGACGGACTTACAGGTGGATCCAACTCTTCGAGCTCCTCCGACATGTGGTCCAGTGCTGCGCGATAAGTGTCCTCCGTCTCGTCGTAGCGATGCTCGGTGAAATAGTCCATCGTCTTCTGCGCGGGGAGCGGAGTCGAGTTCACCAGAGAGGCATGCCCGTCTTGGAACTGGATCCAGAGATCTTTAAGAGCCGAAATTCGAGATCGCACCTTCGCGGCCGTCAGATTGGCTCGTCCGATCTTCTTGAAATTATCGAGGTATCGAGCGATCGATCGGCATAATTGTTGCTGTCGTTGCAGCAGCTCCGTCATTTTGCAAGGTGCGATCGGGTTCCCTTTCCCTTTTATTCACGCTCGTCGATCCGGCTCGAAGGACCAAATTTTCTTTGTAGCGAATTCTCTCTAATTAGCGGAGAGAATGACGCTTACCGGGTCGACCTCGCACGAGGTCCAGCGGCGTGAGGAAAGAGAGGCGAAATCGATTCGGAGCTGAGTTGTTCAACTTGATTTATTCACTTTATTTTCACTCTCGATAATTTTACGCCGCGGTTGTCTCGAATCGATCATGAGTTAGAGCGGAAATCTTCGTTAAGAGCCGAAATTTCGGTCACACAATTACGACGGAGATCTTGTGGAGCATC
>NW_022639757.1:157991-158640 GCF_010583005.1 Odontomachus brunneus | reverse complement strand
CATTACAATTTATATGTACAATATTTTTAATGCAGCTCACGACAATATAGACGCCTCTGGTTTTACACATTATTTCAAACAATTACATTACAATGTACATCTATTATATTTATTATGCAGCTCACGTCAGAATAGATGCCTCTAGTTTTATATATTATTGGAAATAATTACATTGCAGTTTACATGTACAATATTTTTAATGCAGCTCACGTCAGCATAGACGCCTCTGGTTTTACACATTATTCCAAACAATTACATTACAATGTATATCTACAATATTTATTATGCAGCTCACGTTAAAATAGACGCCTCTGGCTTTATCTATTATAGAAAAAAGCACATTACATATAAATCTGCTCCATACGGTGAATTCTTCATATTTTATTTCTTCCATCACATGTTCAAACTTCGTGCACACGGTTTGTTGTGAGACTGTCAAATTTCACAGCTGATTGTATGTACATTTCAGTTGCGTTCCTATCTACACTGCGAATAGACTTCATACTTCAATGATTGGCTGAGTACACCTAACCATTAGTGACCCTACGCCATTGCTTTACACTGCGAATACAAATATCTACAGCCCATGGGTGCGTTCCACTTAACGTTCGCAACGACACAAGCGTAATTCTATTTTTAGGTTTGTCGA
>NW_022639757.1:156446-157981 GCF_010583005.1 Odontomachus brunneus | reverse complement strand
TTACAGCTGATTGTATGTACACATCAGTTGCGTTCCTATCTACACTGCAAATAGACTTCATACTTCAATGATTGGCTGAGTACACCTAACCATTAATGACCCTACACCATTGCTTTACACTTCGAATACAAATATCTACAGCCCATGGGTGCGTTCCACTTAACGTTCGCAACGACGCAAGCATAATTCTATCTTTAGGTTTGTTCGAGTTGCTTGTTCTTTTCACACTTTTACACCTAATGCCCGTTGCACACTAGTGCACTCAAAACAACACAAATTTTGAAAAATACATTCTGAAGACGTTTTCAGGACGGAGGAACGTCATCAGAATATTCTTAGGACGTCCTTTGAAAGTGTGAATTGTCTGAAAATAGCTAATATCCAATAACTTTATTCCCATTAATTGAATATTTTACACTTTTGCACTTACAAGGAAACGGTCGGGGGCGTCCCTCACCGAATTTGATGAGCATTGGATATGTTGTAGAGCATCAAAAAACATTAGACACGTATTTCTTTTATGTGCTTATCTCGAGATTTAGGGGTTGAAACCACCCCTTGAAAAAAACGGACTTTTTCATTTTTATTTAATATTTCCTAAAATATGAGGTATATGAAAAAATATTTCAGACAAAAGTTTTACAGTATCTTATGCCCTTTCCATCGGTCTATTCAAATTTTTTTAAATGCAATATTTCACCCCCCCTCCCTCTCCCCTTCGTCACCTTTGCAAACTTTTAAGTTTTTGTAAGGACAAAAATTAAAAAGCATTTCATGCCAAATCCATCGATATATAATAATAGTATGGTTCCTCGATTCAATTCTTGGCAAAACTACATGACTGATAACTTCGCGTTATAGGCACCGCGTTGTGCGAGTAGGTAAGTACTGTACGTTGCGTTGGATTACTTCTCTTCACTTGCGCTATGTTTTATAACTACTTGCGCATATTTTCTCATATTACAAGATAAAAACGAATTAATTCTAATCATATGATATGTAATATACGAAATAAAGACGTAAGCAGAGATAAATATGCTTATGTAACAACAGTAGCAATTGTGCGCGGCGTCGGCTATATAGAACGTAATACAATCGAATGATTCTATTTTTACTAATCACGATCACATGATTCTGTTTCTATGCGGAAAATGATTGCAAAATATATTAATATGAGTGACTTAATATTGTTACTGAAAAACTATGACGCACTAGTTGACCTTGTTTTTGCACTGCACAGATGGTATATGAAATATTTTCTTACATATATGCTTAATCACTTAAGAATATATCTGAAGTACAGTCGTCGATAAAAATATCCGAGTTTCATTTAAGAAATTCGTTACCTTTAAAATATCTTGAAAACGACATCTACCACATGACTTACATTGGAATCTATGTCCCCCTTAAACCATACAATTTTTGTCTAAAACGTTTCCTTCTAAAATTTACAGGTTTTGAGACATTTGAGTGCATTAATTAAAATGAGTCACCCTGTATATTGTTGTTTTGAAGATCGCAAACGTCGTGCCAAA
>NW_022639757.1:153080-153395 GCF_010583005.1 Odontomachus brunneus | reverse complement strand
ATATCGCAAAACGGCACAGGACTTTCTTGCTCACCTCAATCCGTTCTACGTTCTCACCAAGGGTCATCATGGGACTTCGGGACACCCTGTATATAATCATAAAATTATTTATAATTTATAATTATTTATAATTATTTATAATTTTATATATAAGATTATATATAATTAGATAATTTTATATATATGATTATATATAAGTAACATATATTAACATGTATGGACAAATTTCATAGATAATTATATGTAATAATGTAAAATTATATATAATTTTATATAATTTTACATAATTATGTATGAAATCTTTTTTATTCGGAG
>NW_022639757.1:147844-148189 GCF_010583005.1 Odontomachus brunneus | reverse complement strand
TGTTCTGCGTAAGTATTTTATCACTGGACGAAGTATTACATATCAATATTTAAGTATTGAAATCAATCATAAGGTAGGATTTGTATTAAATATTGAAATACTTTAATACTAAAAGCTGTTTTTGTATCACAGAATATTGCTAAATACTGTACTTTTAATACTGAAAATAAGTAATTAATCAATGATTCTTATGATATTTCTATAAGGGAAGTGGCTCCCCAGTCAACACAATTATACAGATACTATATAACAACTATGAATCTCAACATCACGTGTTATACAACACGCGGAAGTAATTCAAACGTAACTGTTATATAAAAATTTCACCCTTATTCAAAACGTAAA
>NW_022639757.1:146448-147834 GCF_010583005.1 Odontomachus brunneus | reverse complement strand
GGTTAATACTTTAAATAAAAGTAACAGTATTTCTTAACAGTTCTTTGCGTAAGTATTTCATCACTTAGCAAAGTATTATATATTAGTATTTAAATATTGACAATGTTCTGCGTAAGTATTTTATCACTGTACGAAGTATTACATATCAATATTTAAGTATTGAAATCAATCATAAGGTAGGATTTGTATTAAATATTGAAATACTTGAGTACTAAAAGCTGTATTTGTATCACAGAATATTACTAAATACTGTACTTTTAATACTGAAAATAAGTAATTAATCAATGATTCTTATGATATTTCTATAAGGGAAGTGGCTCCCCAGTCAACACAATTATACAGATACTATATAACAACTATGAATCTCAACATCACGTGTTATACAACACGCGGAAGTAATTCAAACGTAACTGTTATATAAAAATTTCACCCTTATTCAAAACGTAAAAGTAACGAAACATACATGTTACATATTACAGAATTCATACTTCATGAATGTTACATAAATGTTACATATAAGTTATATTATTTATAACAGTTACGAAAAAATATTATAGCCTATATTGATATAACTGTTTTATTTTCAAATTATATAACAGTATTTGAATGTAATGACTCGGCAGTTATGTGGAAAAAGAGATTAAAATTACAGAAATGTAATGTAACTGTTACAATATATTCCTTATATAACTTTTTTACATTTGAGTTATATAGCCGCAACTGAATATTATGCCCGATAAAAAATTTTTCATGCAAAATTATGTATGAAATTTGTCCATAGATAATTATGTATAATTATATATAATCATATAAAATTATATATAATTATACACAATTATGTATAACAATATGTATAATTACATATAAATCTATGCGTAATTATGTAAAATTATATATGAATTTATATATATAATTATACATAATTATATATAATTATATATATAAGTAGAATGTATGAACATGAATGGACAAATTTGATATATAATATTATAGATTGGCGAAAAGAGCAGTTGGAAGATTCTAATGTTTCGTTAATTTTACGAGAAGTTTAATCTGGTCAACGACCTTTGAGAGAAGAAATTGTGGATAAGGATATTTCTGTTAAAATTTATGTTTCTCATTTGGAAAGTTTAATTGTTTAAAATGGAGTTTTATTTAAGAAGTGGGAGGCTCCTAGTCTTGAATCTAATCTTTTACAAATTGTTGTTCCTCGCAATCTTATAAAAAAAGTTTTAGAAGAGGCTCATGATTCTCCTTCTGGAGATCATTTTGGGATAAATAAAACTCTTAATAAAATTTGAAGTCGGTTTTATTGGGCTACCTGCAAAAGAGATGTAGAAAATTGGTGTAGATCTTGCAAAATTTGCATTTCTAAAAGAGGCCCTT
>NW_022639757.1:145306-146438 GCF_010583005.1 Odontomachus brunneus | reverse complement strand
ATATACACGCGAGCCACGCTCGCATTTACGTCCGTCTAGGACTTAGCCGCTGCCAGAGACGCAGCATATACACGCAAGCCAAGCTCGCCTTCACGTCCGCACCGGACTTAGTCGCTATCAGGGACGCAGCTTTCACGCGAGACAAGCTCGCTATTGCTTCGCTGCCAGGGCCGCAGCCCTCACGCGAGGCATACTCGCTATTACTTTCCTGCAAGAGGCACAGCGCTCTCACAACACCTGATCGCTGGCCTAAGTCTACTCAAGACTTCTACGTCGTCACATCCGCGACTCTATAGGCGAGGACTCTTCGTTTCTTGCCTCGACGAGACTTAGCATTCGTCACGCACGCGGTATTATCAACGCACGTTTACGGTTACATGCACGTCAACGTCAGGCTCCGACTCGGCCGTGTACGCGATTCAGAGTTACGTTTGCGTGTAGGCTCTCACTACAAGACATCGCATTTGACGCGTGCGCGACTGATAAAGGCGAGTTCAGCTCGCCTGTCTATAATCTCGGATTCAGCCTCTGTTGCTCCCTCGCCAAACAGAGCTGAATCTCATTCAGACCGGTTCTGACACTCACCAAAGGAGACGGACTAGGGTCTCCATACTCTGAGTGCCTATCATCCTCCGAAAGGGGGATTCATTCCCAGCGTGGAGGCGCCGGGTAACTCCACGCGGGCTTTATACTGAGCCACGCAGTGCGCTTATACACAAGAGCGCTCTCGCACTTTTCTCTCACCATCTTCCGAAGCTCCTGAATAGGAGAGCACAACATATACTCGCGCAACTGACGATAGCAGTCGACGAACGTTCGACGGCATATGACGAACCAGCCGCTCTAGACCTCAAGCCGTTCGAAACAGATACTTTCTTTTTGTTTTATTCGTTGCAGTGGAACCAGAAGGAATAAATCCTATTTAGAAGTTTTCACATTCTCTGCATTTGGAAAATCTGAAGTCCACCTTGCCTGTGGGTTTTTGATTGTGGTTTTTCCCACAGGCCTTCGCTTAAAGCAAAGGGCAAATGACAAGGTGGGGACTTGGGAAGATCTCCTTTAGGAGATTATTAGGTCCACAAAGAAAATTCCTCCCCCCCCTTGTCTGAAGACATCAAGAGGACAAAGGGCG
>NW_022639757.1:144764-145296 GCF_010583005.1 Odontomachus brunneus | reverse complement strand
TTCGCTTAAAGCAAAGGGCAAATGCCAAGGTAGGGATTTGGGGAGATCTCCTTTAGGAGGTCATTGGGTCCACAAAAAAAATTCCTCTCCCCTTGTCTGAAGACTTCAAGAGGACAAAGGGCACAGCTGCTTTCCTGGAATATTGAAAGTCTTCGATGAAGGAGCAAGATCCGTTATTGCTGCAGCAGCAGCTGAAAAGAGGACAAGAACTCGTCTCCATGATTGAAGAAGATGATTCCTAAATTGTCGGGACGACAATTTTGAGGAGGAGAGCAGTGTTGCATGTGTGAAGTTTGCGGCGTTGCGAAACATGCAGCGGTCCTGAACGGTCCTCTTGGTGATGGTCGCTAAGGAACGGTTGTCTACAACAGCTGGAGAGTAGAGAGTGAGAAATTGTAAAAGATAGACGTGTTTCTCTGATGAGAATCTTATTCTTTCTGGTTTCACAGTTTGACAGTTTGTCATTAAAGCTCTCTGTTTCTACAACGTGTTTATTCATTTCCTCGAGTTCGCGGAAACAGTCGCGAGTGTA
>NW_022639757.1:144081-144407 GCF_010583005.1 Odontomachus brunneus | reverse complement strand
ATATTTTTTTAAATATTACTGCAATATTGCTAAAGTAATATTGCAAATTAATGTCACTGCAAAGTCTCTGCAACATTGCACTGCAATATGCAATCTAGCAACGTTGTAGCAATGCTGCTGCAAGCTTTTGTGCTGTATGGGCATTACTGAGATTCGAGTCTGAGACCTCTCCCAGGTAGCAGACACGTCAAAATGAATTCCAAATCTAAGTAAGTTCACGATAAAAAATAATCAAGGAATGATCAAAAATATCGTGAGAATATAGTCAAAATGATAGTCTAATGTCACAGATCGATGACGACATTTTAGACGACTTAATGACGTTT
>NW_022639757.1:143756-144071 GCF_010583005.1 Odontomachus brunneus | reverse complement strand
TAAAACAAGCAAATATTTATTTAAACAGTTTTTACATTTAAAAACACTAATTTTCTCCTTGTAAAGAAATCATTTGTTTATTCTTATATACAGGGTGTTTGGAAAGTACCGGGACGCCCGAAAATCAGGAAAAATATAAGTTTTACAAAAAAATGTTTCAGACAAAAGTTGTGGCGTTTAAAAAGATGTATTTACTGATCACATCAGTTTGACCTTGGGTTGCGTAGCGAAGGTCAGGTCAAGGTCACATTAATTTTTTTAAATGGAACACCCCATTTTTCATTGCATATTCTTATAGCACATCTCGAGAGCTTT
>NW_022639757.1:140527-140811 GCF_010583005.1 Odontomachus brunneus | reverse complement strand
TGATGTGATCAGTAAATACATCTTTTTAAACGCCACAACTTTTATCTGAAACATTTTTTTCTAAAATGCTTAGTTTTCGAGATATTTCACCGGTCCGAGACTTTTTGAACACCCTGTATAATACTTTGCTAAGTGATGAAATACTTACGCAAAGTACTTTTAAGATTAAAAGTATTAGCCCAGATAGCATACAGGGTGTTCAAAAAGTCCCGGACCGGTGAAATATCTCGAAAACTAAGCATTTTAGAAAAAAATGTTTCAGATAAAAGTTGTGGCGTTTAAAA
>NW_022639757.1:136885-139728 GCF_010583005.1 Odontomachus brunneus | reverse complement strand
TATATATATATATATATATATATATATATATATATATATATATTAAAGAAAATTGTTACATATATGATTGTATACCATAATGCATAAATTTTCTTCAATTAATATCTAAAAATCAATATGGTAATTTACAAAATGGTAAAGGATTTTTTTGTTCAGTTTGATTTAATGTATAAGTATACAACGGCAGACGGCCCCACTGCAGCTCATATACCATATCGCGAGTGATCATTCACCAATCTTTTTTCATTAATATCTCAACTATTATTGCGAAGATCGCAAAACAGCGCATGACTTTTTTGCTCACCTTAATCCATTCTACGTTCTGACTAAGGGTCATCACGGAGGTTCGGGATACCCTGTAAATGTGTAATAAATAAGAACGTGACTCTTGAGTTTTTAAGAATATGATGTAAGAAATATTTACTGTAATGAACAGATAAGATGTCAGTTGGAAAAATATACAGGGTGTTGTGCAGAAGCTGCATATCAGTTCGTACAGGTACAACTCGTCAGTCCAAAAATGTTCCAAGTTTTGCAAAAATCCACGTAAAAATTGTCGATTATAATTATTGCAAATGGCAATATTTACCATTTTTTACCTATTGACTTCACAATTACTATTGTTAGAAAGAAATATTTTTTTCCTTCAACTGCATATGTACTATTCACACGAAGTAATTTTGATAGTCAAGGTACATTTTGTACGCATCACGAATGAAATTAAATAAATACATATACACATGTAAAATAAATACACACATATATAAACATTAATATGTTGTTGCATTCAATACAAATATTTGAATATAAGTATAAAAAATATATTATGTAAAGTACTTAATCATATAAGCATTGATATAAAACAGATTCAACTGTATTAATATTAATTTGTATTTTGCAATGTACGAACGGTATTGGTACCCATACAGCAATACAAACCGCAACAGACCATAGCGTAATAACAAATAGTCAACGTCTGTTACATATACATTATCTGTAATTAAATAAATCTTATCTGCGTAGAACAGACGCTTTACGTCTGCTCAATCGCCTGATAGCTGTTTGGTACTTTAGAGATTTGCGACTTCTCTCATATATTCTTCCGTACTCGTCATGTACTACTGTTTCACTTATATTAGCACATAATGAGACAGAATGATCAGAAGTTGAAGGGCACTGAATCTCATGCTGCTTCACATCTGATTTGATAATTTCGTACAAAGAATCATGAAGAACAGAATCGTATAATGCGAGGGTACGCGATCCTATAGTGTCGGTAACCGCTTTGTTATTGAAACATCGTCTCATAAGAGTAGGCGCTGCATGCTCGCGAGTTCCCAAAAGACAGTTAACGCTTGGTAGCCTAACCGATAACATGTAAGTATTAGGTGTACAACTTTGCTTCCGCCGTTTTCCTATAGATGGCTTTAGCGGTAAGTGGTGGTCGAAATAAATAAATCATAGACGTCATACAATAAACTTGGGCATCTGTCAACATAACCCCATAGAAACATTAGTCGATTTGTGTCTGCATCATAAAGTTATTCTCGATTGAAAATGTCAGTTTACGAGCCAAATTCTCGTCATTTGCAGGAGGTTTTAATTTTCTGCTTCAATATGAAGAAATCTGCGGCTGAGGCTCATCGAATGCTCTTAAATACTTATGGTGAGGCCGCTATTAGTGAAAGAACGTGTCGTGAGTGGGGTTTCAACGCTTCAAGAACGATGATTTTGACGTCGAAGACAGGCATAGCGGTGAAAGGTTTTCGAAGATGCAGAATTGGAGGCATTACTTGATCAAGACTCGTGTCAAAATCAAGAAGAATTGGCACGATTATTGAGAATGACTCAACAAACTATTTCAAAACGCCGCAAAGCCATGGGAATGATTCAGAAGCAAGGAAATTGGGTGCCGTACGAATTGAAGCCGAGAGATGTTGAACGGCGTTTGTTTGCTTGTGAACAGCTGCTTGAAAGGCAAAAAAGGAAAGGATTTCTGCATCGCATTGTGACTGGGGACGAAAAATGGGTTCATTACCTTAACCCCAAGCGCAGAAAATCATGGGGAGTTCCCGGCCATACTTCCACGTCGACGGCCAAACCGAGTATTTACGGCTCCAAGGTCATGCTTTGTATTTGGTGGGACCAGCTCGGCGTAGTGTATTATGAGCTGTTAAAACCGACTAAAACAATCATAGGCGATCGGTATCGAACGCAATTGTTGCGTTTGAGTCGAACATTGAAAGACAAGTGGCCACAATACAACGAGAGACACGATAAAGTGATTTTGCAGCATGACAATGCTCGACCCCATGTTGCAAAAATCAAGACATGTCAAGACATACTTGGAAACGTTGAAATGGGAAGTCCTACCCCACCCGTATTCTCCGGACGTTGCTCCCTCTGACTATCACTTGTTTCGATCAATGGTACACGGCCTGGCTGACCAGCACTTCCGGTTTTATGAAGAAGTAAAAAATTGGATTGATTCGTGGATCGCCTCAAAAGACGACCAGTTTTTTCGACGCGGGATTCGTACGCTGCCCGAAAGATGGGAAAAAGTAGTGGCCAGCGATGGACAATACTTTGAATCATAAATGTATAACCAGTTTTTTACAATAAAGCTTCGAATTTCGGGAAAAAACGGCGGAAGCAAAGTTGTACACCTAATGCATATTTACGTTTGCGATTATTAATATATGTAAAGTCGGTTAAAATTTATATTTCGTTTCACGAACGAAAATAAATGTGTAGTATGATTTCGTTATTATAATGGTGCTGACCATCGCCGTGGTGACATCCCTTACGCCGTAAGGCTTACGGAAAGTAACTATTGAGCGCGT
>NW_022639757.1:134202-136875 GCF_010583005.1 Odontomachus brunneus | reverse complement strand
CTTAAATACTTATGGTGAGGCCGCTATTAGTGAAAGAACGTGTCGTGAGTGGGGTTTCAACGCTTCAAGAACGATGATTTTGACGTCGAAGACAGGCATAGCGGTGAAAGGTTTTCGAAGATGCAGAATTGGAGGCATTACTTGATCAAGACTCGTGTCAAAATCAAGAAGAATTGGCACGATTATTGAGAATGACTCAACAAACTATTTCAAAACGCCGCAAAGCCATGGGAATGATTCAGAAGCAAGGAAATTGGGTGCCGTACGAATTGAAGCCGAGAGATGTTGAACGGCGTTTGTTTGCTTGTGAACAGCTGCTTGAAAGGCAAAAAAGGAAAGGATTTCTGCATCGCATTGTGACTGGGGACGAAAAATGGGTTCATTACCTTAACCCCAAGCGCAGAAAATCATGGGGAGTTCCCGGCCATACTTCCACGTCGACGGCCAAACCGAGTATTTACGGCTCCAAGGTCATGCTTTGTATTTGGTGGGACCAGCTCGGCGTAGTGTATTATGAGCTGTTAAAACCGACTAAAACAATCATAGGCGATCGGTATCGAACGCAATTGTTGCGTTTGAGTCGAACATTGAAAGACAAGTGGCCACAATACAACGAGAGACACGATAAAGTGATTTTGCAGCATGACAATGCTCGACCCCATGTTGCAAAAATCAAGACATGTCAAGACATACTTGGAAACGTTGAAATGGGAAGTCCTACCCCACCCGTATTCTCCGGACGTTGCTCCCTCTGACTATCACTTGTTTCGATCAATGGTACACGGCCTGGCTGACCAGCACTTCCGGTTTTATGAAGAAGTAAAAAATTGGATTGATTCGTGGATCGCCTCAAAAGACGACCAGTTTTTTCGACGCGGGATTCGTACGCTGCCCGAAAGATGGGAAAAAGTAGTGGCCAGCGATGGACAATACTTTGAATCATAAATGTATAACCAGTTTTTTACAATAAAGCTTCGAATTTCGGGAAAAAACGGCGGAAGCAAAGTTGTACACCTAATGCATATTTACGTTTGCGATTATTAATATATGTAAAGTCGGTTAAAATTTATATTTCGTTTCACGAACGAAAATAAATGTGTAGTATGATTTCGTTATTATAATGGTGCTGACCATCGCCGTGGTGACATCCCTTACGCCGTAAGGCTTACGGAAAGTAACTATTGAGCGCGTAATACTTAGTATTGGTTAATACTAAATTGGCCAATACTTTTTTGGGCAATACTTAGTATTGATGAATACTAAGTATTCATAAATACTGAAAAATAGTATTGAGCGCGCAATACTTAGTATTGCTTAATACTAAATTTTTTTTTTGGACGAGGAAAATGTTTTTACGCACACCCCGGGGGGGGGGGGCTCCCGGGGTAGTGTGGGACTCCCCTTTCGGGACTACCCATAGAAGGAGAAGGGCATACTAGGTGGCGGCGGGACGCCGTGCGTTTGAGATCTGCGTATCTTTTCGTTCCAGAAAGAGAAAAATATCGAGAGCGCGGTTCTGCTAAGCCAGGACTCGAACCTGGGTCTTTCCCTTGCCAGGCGACTGCTCTAAACCTCACCTTTGCCTCCTAGACACCAGTGATTGTTCCCTGAGTGCCAACTAAGAGCATTGCTCCAGGCGCATTCGGTGTTCAATCTTGTGCAAACATGTAACGGCCTTGCGTTACATGCGGGATAGTCTTAGTCGGTACGGTCCGAGATTTCGTTCGTTAAATGAAAAGCAGTGATGTAGGTTATAATAACGTGGAATTATATTCTAATTTCAATGCTATTTACAATTATTTACATACGACGTTACGCCGTTGGCGCATGGTCGCGTTTTTGCTCTCGTCGGGAGCCGATGTTGTCGTCGCACGATCAGCTGTGAGCGTCGAGGCGCGCGAGCGTCCGGCGGGACGCGGTCAGGAATGTTTCCCGATATGCTATTATCTGTCTTGGGCGTTTGTCGACTCGTCGGCTTTAAGCTGATTGTTTACACCGGCTTTAATCCTGGCTGGTTTAAAGGCGCTTGTCGTTACCTGTATCTTACGCTCTGTACACGTTCGTGGTCTTATGTGTTAGCGGCGTGGCATGAGGGACAGGAGGTCGACGTCGCGGATCCACTTCGGTCGACGGAGCGGTATATGGATAGGAAGCCGACGTCGCGTATCCACTTCGATCGGCGGAGCGGTATCGGAGAAAGGATGTCGACGTCGCGTATCCACTTCGGTCGACGGAGCGGTATCGGAGAAAGGATATCGACGTCGCGTATCCACTTTGGTTGGCGGAGCGGTATCGGAGAAAGGAGGTCGACGTCGCGTATCCACTTCGGTCGGCGGAGCGGTATCGGAGGAAGGAGGTCGACGTCGCGTATCCACTTCGGTCGATGGGGCGGTGGATGGTTAGGATGCCGACATTGCGTATCCACTTCGGCCGGCGGAGCGGTATCGGAGGAAAGATGTCGACGTCGCGAGTCCACATCGGTCGACGGAATTGTCTAGGATCGCTGGGAGGTTGCGAGCTTTTGATCGGTTGTGTGCCTCAGGAGAGCTTTTCGATCAATCTCTCTCGATCGCGTTTTTGTGTCGGCTTTTATACTAATTTGTAACAAACAGCGAGACTGTTTGCTGACCTTGCGGTTGTTCGGCGTTCATTTGGATAATATAAATAACGTTT
>NW_022639757.1:128720-134192 GCF_010583005.1 Odontomachus brunneus | reverse complement strand
GCAACAAACAGAGCGGCTATTTGTTGACCTTGCGGTTGTTCGGCGTTAATGTTAGTATTGTAAATAATATCTTTAATTGTCGTGACGTTTTCCCGGATCGTCACATCACCCCCCCCCCCCCCTTCGTAGTGCCAGTCCCGGGCACTATCTCTATTTATACTTATGTTCTACCCGCAAAACTTAACTCTACTTATTTATATTCTTATAATCTACCCTTTACTATGTTATTTAATTAAATTCTAATTTATGCTTCTATCTTAATCTTAATCCTATTCTTAATTCTTTAACGGTTTAAATCTTATTTACCACGGTTTGCAAAATATTTACGTTTTATTTTACTTTGGATGCGAGTGTTAGTTCGCCTGTTTTCAAGAACTTGAATCTCCATAGTTCTCCGTTGACGTATCGCCGGTATTTGCGCGAAATATATATCGCATAATATGGTACGTCGACGGTACGTCCGTTGGAGATCTGTACGCAAATTGTCGCTGTTTGCGGTTCGCGGGTTTTTATAGTAAATTTTTGTGTTACCGGTTCGTTTGTTAGGATTTTTATTGTTGGTCGTGTCCGTGGTTGGTCAGGTTTTTTTTGTATGCCGTTGCCCCATGTTGGTGGTGTCTGAAGTGGCTGTGTTCCACTCGCTATCGGTGCTCCGCCTGGTGTCTGTTGTGCGACTCCCGGAAAAGGCCTGATGCGCGGTCCCTGCTTTCTCGTTGGTGGTTGGTTCTGGTTTATCAGCGCTTGCAGTTTTTTCTGCGCTACCCTCGCTGTTGGTGTTGTCTTCAGGCATGCGATGTCCGGTTTTCTTTCAGGCTTGGTGGTTAGCCTGTCTGGCGGTGGTCGTTTCCCCGGTGGAAGTTTCCTGGCTGTTATTAGTTCCTGTTCTCTGTGGTTGTGGGCCGTATCTTCCGTCGTGATCAGCGAGTCCCACAGGGCCTGGGCCTCTGCTTCGTTCCACGCTGTCAAGAGGTTGTCGATTGTTTTGTCTATTGTTACGTCCATGTTTGTAGACTGTTTCCTCGAACCGCGGTCTCGTCTCTTTTATATCCCCAGCTTGTGTTTTGCTTGTTTGTTTGCCTCGCGTGTTTGCCCTTAACATGTCGGGCCAAAACCGACTCGGGTAATGTTCCCGTTGCTCGTGTAACGTTTCTCGCCCTGGCTCCCAGTTTTCGAGCCATATCTTAAGTTCCTGGTTGATTCTCATTTTTGTTTCTGGCCTTGCTGGTTTGGTCGCTCTCGTCGCAGTGTTCTTGCTAAGCCTGGCTGACTCTTTTAATATCCTAATTTCCCCCTCATAACTGTTTTGATTGTTCGGTTGAAGGGAGCAACGAATGATTCCTGTCTAGCGAATAATTGTTGTCTATTCGTTGTTGTCTGGTTTTAGGTCATGTATATGTATACGTTTGTGCCATTTTTTGCTTTCGTCGATTAGATCTACGATTACTGGTGAGATGATTCTCTTTACCGTTAACGGTCCCATATACTTCGGTGCTAATTTTGAATTGATAGCTTTCTCTTTGTTGGACAGTGTATGCGCCCGTTTCCATACGATATCTCCGATTTTCGGTTTCCAGGGCCTTTTTCTTAAGTTGTAAAATTTCTCCTGTTTTTGGAACGCCCGAGCCATATGGATTTTCACTAGTTCATGCGCGTCCTTCAATTGTTCGCGGAGCTTTGTTGATGTCGTACCTGGCCTTTGTTTTCGTTCTAATTCGCATGGCCTTTGTTTTCGTTCTAATTCCAGCGAGTTCTCTACCATTGTTCAAGAACGCCGGCGTATATCCTGTGCCTTCGTTTTGTGCTGTATTAAAAGCAAACTTTATTTGGCTAAAATTTTCATCCCAGCTTCTATGGTCTCTTTCTACGTATTGGGAGATCATTGTTTTTATCGTACGATTTGTTCTTTCTACCGGGTTGCATTGGGAAGTCCATACCGGTGTCCACCAGTGTTGTATTCCTAGTTTCTTGGTTAGTTTTCTCATGTTCCCCGATTTGAATTGCGTCCCATTGTCCGATATTATAACATCCGGGCATCCGTGTCGGTAGGCGATCTCTTCTAGAAAGCCTTGTGCCACTGCGCTAGCTGTTGCTTGGCGTAGAGGCTTTATCTCGATCCATTTCGAGAATCGGTCCTCCATCGTGAGGATCCACGTGTATCCCTTTTTGGACCTTGGTAGCGGTCCTATCAGGTCTAGCGAGACCTGTTCCCATGGTTTATGTACCACCGTGGCGTGCAGCTTTCCTGCTGGTTGCTTTGTGATGCCTTGTGGGCCATGTAATTTCTGCATTTTTTTACATATTGGCTGATGTCTCTAAACATCCCTGGCCAATAGTATAGCCGAGCTACTCGGCATATTGTTTTCGCGATCCCGAGGTGACCCGCTGATGGGTCGTCGTGATATGTCCGTAGTATCTCCGGACGTTGCTCGCGCGGTATGCATCGCTTCCATTGTCCTGGCTCGATACTTCTTTGAAATTAAGACTGTGGAAAATATGTCTGTACAAGTTGCCGTCCCTTATCTTGTAGTCTGGTAATAGATGAGGTTGCTCTGCAACTTGTTTTTTCTTTTGCTTGTACCACTGGCACTCCGTGTTTGCTTGTAATGCGGCGATTACCGATTGTCGGGATAGTGCGTCAGCTACTCTATTCATGCTTCCTTTTCGGTAGCGTATGTCGAATATATGCTGTTGTAATTCGAACTTCCACCTGCCTAATCGTCCTGATGGTGATTCTAGTTTTTCTAGCCATCGTAGTGATTGGTGGTCGGTTAGTACGGTGAACTTGTATCCTTCTATATAACAGCGCATTTTCCTGATTCTCCATACTACTGCCAGGCACTCTAGTTCAATTGTGCTGTAATTTTTTTCGGCATTATTGAACGTCCGACTTGCGTATGCTATCACGCGCTCTCCTCCCTCGAGTACCTGCGTGAGTACCACTCCTAGTCCGTGCGTGCTGGCGTCTGTTTGTAGGGTGAATTCTCGGTTAAAGTCCGGGCAGGCTAATATCGGTGCGGTAATTAGTGTTTGCTTTGCGTTTGAAATGCTTTTTCTTCTTCTTCTCCCCATCTCCATTTTTCCTGTTTTCGTGTTAGATTTGTTAGTGGTACCGCTATTTTTGAAAATCCTGCAATGAAGCGTCGGTACCACGATGCCATGCCCAGGAATTGGCGTATTTGGCGGACGGTTGTCGGCGTTGGCCATTTGACTACTGCGTTCGTTTTTTTAGGGTCTGTTCTTATGCCTTGCTTGTCGACTATGTGTCCCAAGTATTTTAGACTGGATCGACAAAAATGGCATTTTTCTATACTTAGCCGGAGATTCGCTTTTCTTAGTTGTTCGAATACCTTACTTAGTAGTGTCAAGTATTCCTCGAAGGTTTTGGTAGCAATAATTATATCGTCCAGGTATACTTGCAAATTGGCTTCTAATTCCGGTCCTATCATTGAGTTTAATAACCGCTGAAAAGTTGCTGGCGCGGCGTATCCAAATGGCATTACCTTAAATTGTTTTAGTCCTCTGCCCGGTACTGTAAAAGCGGTGACTGCACGGCTTTCTGGTGTTAGCAGTATCAGCCAGTAGCTGTTTTTTAGGTCGAGTGTTGTAAGATATCTAGCTTCCCTCAGTTTGTCTAGTGTTACCGTTATTTGTGGTAAGGAGTATGCGTCCGTCTCGGTTACTTCGTTAACTTTCCTAAAGTCGATGCAGAACCGGTGCTTTCCATCTTTCTTTTTTACTAGTACAATCGGTGAGCTCCATGGGCTCTATGACGGTTCGATTATTCCTGCCTCTTCCATTTCGTTAACTTCTCTATCGATTATACTCTGCATTGCTGGGTTCCTCGGTCTGTATCGTTGTTTAATTGGTTCTATTCCTGGTTTCACCCTGATTTTATGTTGTATTAATTTTGTCGGGCCGTGAATTTTCTCGGATTTCTTGAATTCGTTCTGTAGGAATCGTTCCAATTTTTGTGTCTCCTTGTTTGTACGCGGTTGCATACCCTCTGATATTATGCATGTTTTCCTCCGACCTTTCTGCCGTATTTCTTTTGGTGGCGGTAATGTTATTCGAAGTTTTGCCCATAAGTCTACTCCGATGAGCATAGGGCTTTCAAGGTTTGGTATAACGTCGAATGTGTGCCAGTATCGCTTGTTAGCTATTGTTACTGGTACCTTTACCTATCCTTGAATCTTTATACTTGCACCATTTGCTAGGCGTATTGATTTGTCCCTCCTCTGTGTCTGATGTTGCCACTTGTTTGCTAACATCGCGGTTCTTTGGCTTATACATGAAATTTCGGATCCGCAATCGATTACCGCGTTAAGCGGTGTTCTGTATATTTTGATTCTTACTTGCGGGCGCGGTGTGTATATTATTCGCGGTGTTCTTGGGACCGAGGGTCGCCCTATTGCTCCTCGGTCCGTGCGGCGTTTCCCGGTCGTGGATGGCAGTCTTTTGTCAAAACTCCATCCCTCTCACATTGAGAGCAAAATTTCTTTGCCGGTTGTCTGCAAAATCGTCTTGTATGTCCTCTTTGTTTGTAGCGCCAGCAGCAATCCGTGTCATTGTATATTGCTGCCGTTGTTGCCGTTTGCGGTGGTGACCGCGCATTTGTGCGCACACTTTTCCTCTGACGTTCAATATCCTCTATCTCTGCTGCTTGGGCCCTTAGTTCTCCTAATGTATGTATGTTCTCCCTCCTGATGTGCAGCTTTAAGTCTGGCGACATGTTTTCGTATGTTTGCTCTATCTGATCTCTTCTTGAAAATCCACCTGCTCTTCTCATGAGCGTCGCCAGTTCTGTGGCGTAATGCCTGAATGGTTCGTTTACCTGCTGTAGTTGTCTCTGTACTTCTATTTTTAATTGGTTCTTGTATCTATATGGAAAATATTGTTCCCGAAGTGCGTTCGTGAAGTCGTTCCACTCTTTCTACGCCTTCTTGTTGTTCTTGTACTAATGTAAGATACTTCCGCGCAGTAATTCTGGTAAGCCCTGCAGCATTTGTTCGTCGGTATATTCGTAACTATTTTGCAATTCTTCAATTCGTTCCAGGAAAGAAATTGGATCTTTCCCATCGAATTGACATCCCCATTTACGCATTTGGTTAATTGTTTTTGCGACCGTCGCAAGGTCGTTTCTATATGATACTTCTGTCTCTTGGCTCGTCCCTTCGTCTTCCGTTCTATTTGTGAACCGTTGCGGGTTATCGGAGACATATTTACTTAGTCTGTTTCTTAATTCATCTAGGGTACCTTCCGTGGACAATCCTAGTTCTGCCATTTTTTGAATTATCTGGTCTATTGCCAGTGTATAGATCCACTGCTTCATCATTTTCTTTATCTATTCGGGCGCCAATTTGTAACGGCCTTGCGTTACGTGCGGGATAGTCTTAGTCGTTGCGGTCTGAGGTTTCGTTCGTTAAATGAAAAGCAATGGTGTAAGTTATAATAACGTGGAACTATATTCTAATT
>NW_022639757.1:124842-128710 GCF_010583005.1 Odontomachus brunneus | reverse complement strand
TTTGTGTCTCCTTGTTTGTACGCGGTTGCATACCCTCTGATATTATGCATGTTTTCCTCCGACCTTTCTGCCGTATTTCTTTTGGTGGCGGTAATGTTATTCGAAGTTTTGCCCATAAGTCTACTCCGATGAGCATAGGGCTTTCAAGGTTTGGTATAACGTCGAATGTGTGCCAGTATCGCTTGTTAGCTATTGTTACTGGTACCTTTACCTATCCTTGAATCTTTATACTTGCACCATTTGCTAGGCGTATTGATTTGTCCCTCCTCTGTGTCTGATGTTGCCACTTGTTTGCTAACATCGCGGTTCTTTGGCTTATACATGAAATTTCGGATCCGCAATCGATTACCGCGTTAAGCGGTGTTCTGTATATTTTGATTCTTACTTGCGGGCGCGGTGTGTATATTATTCGCGGTGTTCTTGGGACCGAGGGTCGCCCTATTGCTCCTCGGTCCGTGCGGCGTTTCCCGGTCGTGGATGGCAGTCTTTTGTCAAAACTCCATCCCTCTCACATTGAGAGCAAAATTTCTTTGCCGGTTGTCTGCAAAATCGTCTTGTATGTCCTCTTTGTTTGTAGCGCCAGCAGCAATCCGTGTCATTGTATATTGCTGCCGTTGTTGCCGTTTGCGGTGGTGACCGCGCATTTGTGCGCACACTTTTCCTCTGACGTTCAATATCCTCTATCTCTGCTGCTTGGGCCCTTAGTTCTCCTAATGTATGTATGTTCTCCCTCCTGATGTGCAGCTTTAAGTCTGGCGACATGTTTTCGTATGTTTGCTCTATCTGATCTCTTCTTGAAAATCCACCTGCTCTTCTCATGAGCGTCGCCAGTTCTGTGGCGTAATGCCTGAATGGTTCGTTTACCTGCTGTAGTTGTCTCTGTACTTCTATTTTTAATTGGTTCTTGTATCTATATGGAAAATATTGTTCCCGAAGTGCGTTCGTGAAGTCGTTCCACTCTTTCTACGCCTTCTTGTTGTTCTTGTACTAATGTAAGATACTTCCGCGCAGTAATTCTGGTAAGCCCTGCAGCATTTGTTCGTCGGTATATTCGTAACTATTTTGCAATTCTTCAATTCGTTCCAGGAAAGAAATTGGATCTTTCCCATCGAATTGACATCCCCATTTACGCATTTGGTTAATTGTTTTTGCGACCGTCGCAAGGTCGTTTCTATATGATACTTCTGTCTCTTGGCTCGTCCCTTCGTCTTCCGTTCTATTTGTGAACCGTTGCGGGTTATCGGAGACATATTTACTTAGTCTGTTTCTTAATTCATCTAGGGTACCTTCCGTGGACAATCCTAGTTCTGCCATTTTTTGAATTATCTGGTCTATTGCCAGTGTATAGATCCACTGCTTCATCATTTTCTTTATCTATTCGGGCGCCAATTTGTAACGGCCTTGCGTTACGTGCGGGATAGTCTTAGTCGTTGCGGTCTGAGGTTTCGTTCGTTAAATGAAAAGCAATGGTGTAAGTTATAATAACGTGGAACTATATTCTAATTTCAATGCTATTTACAATTATTTACATACGACGTTACGCCGTTGGCGCGTGGTCGCGTTTTTGCTCTCGTCGGGATCCGATGTTGTCGTCGCGCGAACAGCTGTGAGCGTCGAGGCGCGCGAGCGTCCGGCGGGACGCGGTCGGGAATGTTTCCCGATATGCTATTATCCGTCTTGGGCGTTTGTCGACTCGTCGGCTTTAAGCTGATTGTTTACATCGGCTTTTATCCTGGCTAGTTTAAAGGCGCTCGTCGTCACCGGTATCTTACGCTCTGTACGCGTTCGTGATCTTATGTGTTAGTGGCGTGGCATGAGGGACAGGAGGTCGATGTCATGGATCCACTTCGGTCGACGGAGCGGTGTATGGATAGGAAGCCGACGTCGCGTATCCACTTCGGTCGGCGGAGCGGTTTGGAAGAAAAGATATCGACGTCGCGTATCCACTTCGGTCAACGGAGCGGTTTATGGATAGGAAGCCGACGTCGCGAATCCACTTCGGTCGGCGGAGCGATATCGGAGAAAGGAGGTCGACGTCGCGTATCCACTTCGGTCGACGGGGCGGTGGATGGTTAGGATACCGACGTCGCGTATCCACTTCGGTCGACGGAACGGTCTAGGATCGCTGGGAGGTTGCGAGCTATTGATCGGTTGTGTGCCTCAGGAGAGCTTTTCGATCAATCTCTCTCGATCGCGTTTTCGTGTCGGCTTTTATACTAATTTGTAACAAACAACGAGGCTGTTTGTTGACCTTGCGGTTGTTCGGCGTTCATTTGGTTAATATAAATAACGTTTCTAACGTCGTGACGATTTCCCGGATCGTTACAAACACATACACTATGTGTGCTTCTTGCTCTAGCAAGTATACACCATTTTGGTCTAAGTTCAGCAAACTTACTTAAACTAATCGGAAATTCGAGATTAAGATCTTTAATTTGTGAATGTAAATGCTTTATCAGAGAGCAATGAGTTTTTGTATTTTTTGTTTCTCTGCATTGATTTTCACTGTAACCGTTTCTTTCGTGTTGGGCATTATTCGGCTATTCGCATCACTCTCATAAAACTCTATGATCTTGTCAACTGTAGCCGTTAGTAAATTTTTTCTAATTTTCAAACTTGATATCGCTAAAATATTTACAGTTTTCTTTAAATCTTTACTTTCTGTAGCCATTCTTGTGGAAGTGTCGAATTCTTCAGCAATTTTACGAATGGACCAACAATCATGTGCTATTGTAAGAATACTGACACGATGAGGGTCATTAGGAGGTAACCTTTTAAATTTTTCTTTTAGCCCATTTAAAAGTTCCACTAGTTCATGTTCCCTACAAAAACACATTTTCTTCGTTGACGAGGGATCTACATTACTATCTGACTCAGAATAGTCTGCTTCGAAATTATTTGGATTTGTTGCGTCAGTACTATCAACAAAAGATGAATTCTCAGTTTTATAATACATTGTTCGACATGCTTACAGATCTTTGAATGCTCATTACAATTTCAGAATTTTTGCAACATAGTTTTCGTCATACGTCGTAATTCCTTTCCTTTATGCCCGTCCCTTCCAGAAGGATTAGCACATCTATTTGAATTATTGTTTTCGCTTAGGATTGTGGTTGCGGACACGCCATAATGAAGTTATAAACCGAAAGGATACCAATACTTATACTAAAAAAGCATACGAATTTCCAAAGAAAAAGACACAAAATTAATACAAATGATTAATTATTTAGGAACAGTTCTCATGAATAAAATTAAAATTTTCAACACAATAATTTATAACGAAACAAAATTTCCACAAAATGGAGAAGAACAAACCTAGTAGTTAAAATAAAATTCTTGAAAACATTACAGTGGTAGAAAACGAATTGGGGTAACATACGCATATGAGATAAAATTAAGAAACTGTACAGACAATGAGTAACTTTAGATTAGACACAAAAGAAATCGTACGTAAACGTTTATTTATTAGGATTGATTGTCTGACTCAATGTCGACATAACTGAATAGCCGGCCCGACGTACACACACCGGCGTTAATGCCGTCCGTACATCCATCTGATTTGCACACGATGAAGCGTCACACTGTTGCTTGTAGGTGAGGCACGAGCAGCACGTAATGGCGGAGGGGGCTAGCGTTATGATCGTCGGACACTTGGAGAGAGAATAGTGGTGGGAGACGCGGTGAGATATAATTATTTCATATTTTATGCGTTCGAGTATCGTTCCATCGTTATAAAATTTGGAGGTCCTGAAAAGAACCGATTTTTGCGCCTATTTCAGGTAATTGTAACCGCGATTCGTTGCGGTTTTGAATCGCTTGTCGGATCGGGTTCGTGATAGGCGGAATAATTGAGAAACAGTGTTTTAAG
>NW_022639757.1:124253-124832 GCF_010583005.1 Odontomachus brunneus | reverse complement strand
TTGTAACCGCGATTCGTTGCGGGTTTGAATCGCTTGTCGGATCGGGTTCGTGATAGGCGGAATAATTGAGAAACAGTGTTTTAAGAAAATAATAATGAATAATATATTTAAAATACTAAACTGATGATAATGACAATATATATATCGAACAATACGTGTCGACGCCTTTGGTTTTGGTTGTTTGTATCGCCTGACAGAGGTTTGTTTAGACGCCGATTTGTGTGATGTGACGCGCGGACGATGTCAGTGCCGCGTCTTCGCGAGTCTATGCTGTTGACGTTTCTCTCGGCGTCGTGTCTCTTAAGTGCGGTGGACACTTTTTCCAGCGATGTTTAGCGGCGTTTCGGAATCATATAATGTTCGCGGGCGTTGAGATTGCAGCGCAACTGCATGCGGGATATCGCCTTAGCGGTGCTCCCTTCGATCTCCTATCGCGGAGATTTAAATCAGTTCTGTGTATGCGGTGTAGCCGTCGGTCCTCGTACACAGGACCTTAGCCCTCGGCGTTTCCTCTATGATTCAACGAGCTCGGCTCGTTTGGACGCAATTTCGGATGCGGCCAGCGGTACTGTGAAACTG
>NW_022639757.1:118087-124243 GCF_010583005.1 Odontomachus brunneus | reverse complement strand
TCGGTATCTCTTAGAGCGGATAATCGGAATCGGATTCTCCTTCGAGAGCGGTGGATCGGTTCTGATTCTCTTTCGAGAGCGGATGATCGAATCTCTCGATTACAATTACGCGGCGTTTTATATACCTCGAATCTCGCTTGATTCGCTATTTACCGCTGTTGGTTCGGCGGTCGCGCTGTTTACTGTTTTGGAGGACGCGCTGTCCTCTTGCGCTTTCGGTTCGCGGTGTTCTGCGTTTCCTTGTTTCGTGGCGTAACGACATGCATCGTTACATAATTATTCCTTATTATTATGGATACAGAAATGTTGCCCGTTTCTGCTATCATCGTCCGCTTTTTTCCGTCAGTTATCTTGGAAGAACATCGGCTTCGACTTGACTCTCTCGCGAACTTGATTGATTTGATACCTCATCGATTCAATAAAATTATCGACCCTGCCGGATATTGAATTGACTATTGACTATTGACCTCAATTTCTTCGGCACAAAAATCGGCTTAAAACAAACAAAAAATTGAGCTTAATCTCGTCCGCACTCCAGTTCACGTGCAGGAAAGTTGAATTAATAAAAATTTTGTATGAATCCAGCATTTGCAAGGAGTGTTCGACTGTCTACAACATCGGCAGATCGCCAGGCTATCCATTTAAAGACGAGAGTTCACCGCACCGTGTAATAAGACCTAAATTAATTAATTTTTGCTCGGAAAATTAATTTCAATTTGTTTAATTAATAAATTCATTTTTCATCATGTTATAAATTGGCACTATATACAATAAAATTTAAAAAAGATGACAAACAAATAATTGAAACGTTGTCCGATGTAAAACGGAGGATATTTTTTCTTAATTCTAAAATCAATTGATGAAGAAATTAATTATTAAGATTGTAACGGGGTCGCTTCTTTCGCCTCGTTCTTTTCCTGCGGTTTTATCGCTTGGGTAAGCTCGCCGGCGTCCAGGATCGTAATAGGAGAGAAAGATGGCAGTAATGTGCTCGATTGTGTTAACTTACAACGAGAGTTTATTAGTTTGGCGTACAGTGAGTGGGGCTTTTATATTGCGCCCGAGGCGCGTGCGATCGGTGTTGCCGGTACAACTCGGAATGGTGTGCGGTCGCGGTGGCGGCAGACCGCGATCCGGGCTCTGGGCCGCGTCGTCCCTTGGGTTGACTTCCACCCGGCACGTCGTCGTCTGGAACGGTGTGTCGTGGAGTCACGGTCGAAGCCCGTCACGTTCTTCTCTGAGTTCGATCGACGCGCTCTCCGCTGGGTTCGAGCGACGGCCGAAAACCTGGCACGTCGTCGTCTGGAACGGTGTGTCGTGGAGTCACGGTCGAAGCCCGACACGCTCTCCTCTGAGTTCAATCGGCGGCCGAAACCCGGCACGTCGTCGTCTGGAACAGTGTGCCTTGGAGTCACGGTCGAAGCCCGACTCGCTCTCCGCTGAATTCGATCGGCGGCCGAAACCCGGCACGTCGTCGTCTGGAACGGTGTGCCTCGAGAGGCTGAGTTCGCGGTGTCACGCTCCCGTGCTGGTTCCTAGGAGACCGGCGGTGAACTCGTGCCGATGGTTCCGCGAGCCCCCCTTTTATAGAGGCGGCCGCGGAAATTTATCTGCGAGTGCTGCCTCAACCTCGCGTTCGCGCCGCGTAGCGGCGACCGGAAGGACTACCGGGCTCCCGGCGTGCTAGTCGTGTAACGGGTGTCGGGCAGCGCAATCAAGTACAGCAGGGAGAACGCAACATAACTATATTTTGAACATTGACAACGGTCGAGAACACGAAGGAAACAGACTAGAACGATTGAATATTATATAATTATATTTATAATTAGGAACGAGGTGTGAACCCGTCGTTACAAGATGTTTGATAACGTGTTTTGTCACGATATTTGTTCTTAAAAAATTTTAAATTTTCCGTGGATCTACATATGAAAAAAGGTGAAAAGCTAAGCAAAAATCGATGATTGGTCAAGTCTGAAACGAACTTAGAAATACTCGTGGAAAGTGTAGCAGCCATATTAGATCTGCAAATTTTGAGTTTAACAATTCTAACTGAAGATTCATGTTTAGCGACTCCAAAGACCCCCGAGTAATCATTTTTGCGATGTTTAGTTAACTTTCAAGTAAATTTGGAATTACTTGTATGAATTATTGGGTTATTATGTGGAATATATCGGTCATATTAGATCCGCCATTTTGATTTTAGCAATTCTAACTGCAGATTTGTGTTGAGCGACCCTGAAAACCCCCGAGTAATTATTTTTGCGATATTTAATGTTGTCATTTTTATCGAACTTTGAAGAAAATCACCCGCCAATTCACGTTACACTAAGCGCTAAAGTAAAGTCGCCATGATTTTTTTCAAAAGGCCACGCTGCTTTTGAAACTACACATTCATACGAACATTTGGTAATTATCCAGTTTAGCGACTTTACTTCCGATTTCGATAAAAGTAGTCTTAATCGATGCGTTTTTGTTAAAGGAACTTTTTCTTCTGACACAAAGGCCTCAATCCGGGAGGTCAAGAGCACCTTGGAAGTAATGCGAAGCGGTTCCCGAGATGCTCTCATTATGGCCGTGAGGACGAGACTAGTAATGGTTTTAGTGGGTATGCCTCCGCACTTTTTCCTGCGCCGAAGAAAGTCCCACATAACCCGCGATTTTTGCCCGAGGTTCGCGGGTATGCGTAACGCATTTCCCCTACCTTAATAAAAAAAGGTTATAAATAGGTTATTTATAAATAGGTTATTTAATGGATTATAAAGTTGTTTTAAAACAAATAATTATAAATATATATTTTATTCATTTTTATAGTATCCAAAAATTCTAATTCAGAAACTATTTTTTAGATTTGAATAAATGATATCAACAGAATTGCCTGTATGAAGTTAGCCCCCCACTTTTCGAATTTATTAATTTATTAATTTATTAATTTTGACAGTTGTGCTGATTTGTGCTAGGTTTGTGCTACATTGTGCTCGAATTATAAATTTTTAATACGAAAAATGAGCGAGAAAAATGGAAAAAACCGTTTTTTGGTAGCTCCCCACTTTTTGATTTTCGAAATTTTTTTTATTGTGCTAGGATGTGCTAAGTTGTGCTAACATTGTGCTAAAGTATTATCTTCGAAAAATAACCATGAAAGAAATAAAACGAAAAAAACGATATTAGGCAGAAAAGAAGAAAAGTAAGATTTATACTCGTATAAGTCAATCAAACGATATATAATTATATATCTGAGTTGCTCTAGGCTAGCACAAGTCAGCACAAGCTTCAGTTTTGCCAGCACAAGAATCTAAAGGGCACTTTACTCTTGACCGTGGCTCTTCGCGCTCACAGCCTATGTCATTAATCACGACTTCTAGACTTTGGATCGACTCAGAATTGCATATCTGAGTTGTGCTAGCCTAGCACAAGTCAGCACAAGTTTCAGTTTCGCCAGCACAAGAATCTAAAAGGCACTTTACTCTTGACCGCGGCCCTTCGCGCTCGCAGTCTGTCATTAATCATGACTTCTAGACTTTGGATCGACTAAGAATTGCATATCTGAGTTGTGCTAGCCTAGTACACATCAGCACAAGCTTTAGTTTCGCCAGCACAAAAATATTAAAGGTATTTTATTCTTGATTTTCGCAACCTTTCGCACGCGCAACTTGATTGATCAGGATAATATTAAATTACACGGAAGTAAAGAAGTGTGACGTGGCGATTTCGCCGTCACCGATAATAGCGGGAGACGAGGAGAGCTGTGCTCGCGCCCCCTTCTTCCGCGGGAAGGGCGGCTGAGAAGAATTGGTCTCGCACGCTTTTGCGTGCGAGATCGCGTTATTTTAATTTTTTTTTGTTTGTTCTTTTTGTTTGTTAATTGTGTGCTCGGGCTGCGACAATAACGGCGAAGTGCAGCGATCGGAGCGAGGCGACGGCGGACCTGCAGCGGACGACAAGCCAAGCGGGGCAGGATCCACCCCTCGCTATCACAAGCGAGGGGGCCCCGACTAGATTGCAGCGGGGCGCCAGGAAGGGCTAACGTTAAGGACCGGATCCCGGGGGACGCCCTGGGATACCTCAAGCTTCTGGCAGCCACCTGAGCGCCCACGCCAGTTAAAGCTGCCGTCAGACGCAGGATTCCGTCGACACAGAATCGGAGAATTCGGTGGTGTCGCGCGGGCCCTGTAAGGCGCCCGCGCTAGAACCGTACGTTCCCGCAGGACCAATGAGACCTAGCGGCGATCGGCGACTGAGACCGCGAGCTAGGGAGCCTCGCGCTCGGGGAAAATTCGGCACTGTGCGGCTAGCGAGCGACGCGTACGCTGGGACAAAATCACGAGCGAACGAGCGACCACGGGGGCGAGCGAACGAGCCTTAAGGCGAACGGATCAGCGGAGAACAAGAGGCGAGCCCGGCAAGAGATTTTTGGTGAGCTGTCTTACACCTGTCGTTCAGCCCGAGCGTGGAAAGATCGGAATGGTTGCCGTCGCTTCACGACGGCTGCCGGAAGGGTTCGTCACCACCTGCGACGACCCGTTTGACCTCGCGAGAGAATAGCCGCCCTTACCGCGCTGCCTGCTGCCGCTTCACCGCGTTCGCGACCGCACAGTACGGCGAGCGAGAGCGTAGAAATTGTAATGATTCGAGATCATTGGTAGAAGTGCGGGCCTCCGAGAGTGGCGAGAAATACGCGGTTCGCGACGAGACACTTAGGGCCGGGATGCACCCGGCTGGCGCCCAAGGCAATAATTAGCGTGTACGAGAGAAGTCCGCGAACCTCGTGCCGTTCGAACTCCGCTAAGCAGCAGGATCCTCGACCACGGGTCCAGCTGCCGAATGATTTCGCGATTACGCGACTCGGAGTCCGTCTAGCGTCGTTGTAGTATCTTACTTTGTTGTTCTCTTGATAAATATAGCGTAATGTTAACCCGTACGTGTGTGCTTCTGTGATTCCTCCGACTCTGTCGTCTATTCCTCTCGTGTCGCGCGGAGGAAGGACGCGCGTCGACACAAGAACCCCGCCGCTCTACCGAGTTAGATATTTTTTCTGAGAGCTGCCGGCAAGCTCGACCGTCGCCGCAACGACGGAGACGAAGTTTTGGCCGTATTCTCGCATCTAACTAACGGAGAAACGGTCACAGAAGATATCTCTCTTTATTGTGCATTTGTTTTCTGCACGTATGCCGTTCCACCGTGTCAAGGTGGAGATTATCGGAACGGTTTTTTTTTGTATTTTTTAGTTTTTTCTATTTTTTGTTTTTTTATTTTTTTTGTTTTTTTTATCTTTTTTTATATGTTTTTGTTATTTTTTGTTTTTTTTCTTGTATTCTAAAATTTTTGTCGTTTTCGTTTTAAAACTTTTTATTTTATATTGCTGTAAAATCATCTGCTTTATGTTAAAATTACTTTAGATTATTGAGCTGGCGAAACTGAAACTTGTGCTGACTTGTGCTAGGCTAGCACAACTCAGATATGCAATTCTGAGTCGATCCAAAGTCTAGAAGTCGTGATTAATGACATAGGCTGCGAGCGCGAAGGGCCGCGGTCAAGAGAGTAGGTATAGTAGGCGGATTCTAACTCTGGTCCTCTGAGGGGGGTGAGGAGCGAGGGGGTACCGCGGCCGAGGGGGGTATGACGTCACGGGGGGGTATGACGTCACCTTGGGGGAGGGGGTTATCAGCAGTCGGTAATGGGGGGGGGGCATACCGATGTTACCGGCGGTCGGTAATTTTTACCGATATTATATAACATTTAATTTTTTTACCAACATATAATTTTTACCAACATATAATTTTTACCAACATATAATTACCGATAATACCAACGATCGTTAATTTATTACCGATATTATATACCAACATTTAATTTTTTTACCAACATATATATTCTTTACATAATTTTTACTGTCATCTTTACATAATATTGATGATCGGTAATTACCGATATAATTTTTTCCATCTGCTTTCGATAGATCATTTTACCGATCTGCGGCGGTTTTCGCGGCGGTTTCCGCGGCGGATTTTGCGGCGGTTTTCGCGGCAGTTTCCGCGGCGGATTTTGCGGCGGTTTCCGCGCCGCTCGCGCCGCCCCGCGCATTTCGCAGCGTGATTTTTTAGTCACAGCTGCAAACTCTAATATTCTGCAAACGTATGCATTCGACAATTAGATGCG
>NW_022639757.1:116352-117814 GCF_010583005.1 Odontomachus brunneus | reverse complement strand
GAAACGGTAAAGAACGGTAAAGAAACGGTAACGTAAACGGTAAAAAAACGGTATGATACGGTAAAAAACGATAAAGAAACAGTAAAGAACGGTAAAGAAACTGTAACGTAAACGGTAAAAACGGTATGAAACGGTAAAAAACGGTAACGTAAACGGTAAAAAACGGTATGAAACGGTAAAAAACGGTAAAGAAACTGTAAAGAACGGTAAAGAAACGGTAACGTAAACGGTAATAACGGTATAAAACGGTAAAAAACGGTAAAGAACGGTAATGATTTCAATGGCACAGTCCATAAATATTCATGTAAGATCTCGCTCTTATGCATCACAATGTAGCATTTTTGTGCTAACACACCAATTTGTGGTCAACAGTAAGATTTCTGTCTCTCTCTTATGCGTCACAATGTAGCATTTTAGTGCTGCCGCATCGATTTGTGGTTGACAGCAAGATGCGCAGAAAAATATGAAACAAGATACTATCATGAAGATCATGGAGATATGCATATTTTGCACGTTTTGAAACATTTAAAATCATGAGTATTACATCAGCGCATAGTTCAGTCGAGATCCAAGCAGCAACAGATACGGGACACGTGCAACAAATTGAACGGCTAAAATGGAGGCAAAATCAAGAAAGATAATGATGGTGCAGTTTTTGCGTGACAGAGAACTCGGTTTGCGGGGAATAAACAAACGCGGAGTGAAGGAAAATGTTGAAGTTCTCAGGTTGTACTCCCAATTTCTGAACTCTTTTCCACATCCAACTTAGAGGATTGGTACGAGCGACGCATCGTCGAGCCCACATTAGCATCGTTGGAGGAATTCCAGGAACGCGATAGCGGGTGGGCATTATCACGAATACTGAGGGAGGATAAAAATGAGAAACAGTCGGCCGATAATAGTAAGAGAGCACACAATATTTATTGTAATAATTTCACATAAAATTTATTAATATAATCGATAAATGTAACATTATAATAAAAAGTAAAATATTATAATAAAATTTATTATACATATCAAAGGTCACGTAAAGAAACGATAAAGAATGGTAAAGAAACGGTATAAAATGATAAAAAACGGTAAAGAAACGGTAAAAAAACGGTAAAGAATGGTAAAGAAACGATATGAAACGGTAAAAAACGGTAAAGGAACGGTAAAGAAACGGTAAAGAAACGGTAAATAACGGGAGTGAAACAGTAAAGAAACGGTGAATAACGGGAGTGAAACAGTAAAGAACGGTAAAAACGGTAAAGAAACGGTAAAAAAAAGGTAAAAAACGGTAATGAAACGGTAAGAAACGTTAACGAAACGGTAAATAACGGGAGTGAAACAGTAAAGAAACGGTGAATAACGGGAGTGAAACAGTAAAGAACGGTAAAAACGGTAAAGAAACGGTAAAAAAAAGGTAAAAAACGGTAATGAAACGGTAAGAAACGTTAACGAAACGGTAAATAACGGGAGT
>NW_022639757.1:115902-116342 GCF_010583005.1 Odontomachus brunneus | reverse complement strand
GAAACGGTAAAAAACGGTAAAGAAACGGTAAATAACGGGAGTGAAACAGTAAAGAAACGGTAAATAACGGGAGTGAAACAGTAAAGAACGGTAAAAACGGTAAAGAAACGGTAAAGAAACGGTAATGAAACGGTAAGAAACGGTAATGAAACGGTAAAGAAACGGTAATGTGCTGATACATCAATGTGAGGATGCGGTTGACTGCATGTGCGACATATGATGTTACTATTACGTTAGGCTATGCTGATTTTGCACATTTGCCACCCTCTCCTAACGAGACATATTTGTTACAAAGAGATAGCGATGGTCCATATAAAAGTCTCCCAGGAGTTACCAGCAAACAGTCCAAGTCCACGGCGACGAGAGAAAAAGAGAGAGAGAAAAATTATAATAAAAAATGTTGAATAATATTGAATACCGCAGATCCGTATATGGAGAGA
>NW_022639757.1:115556-115892 GCF_010583005.1 Odontomachus brunneus | reverse complement strand
TAGAGTTTCACGTTAGTCAGCTTACAGTGGTCGAATATGGCAACATTGCCAGTGAGAGAATTCTTTCGACCAGTCTGCAGAGCAAAGATGACGTAACGCGGCTTTTCCAGCTGAGTCGCCGTCTTGACAGCCCACGAATACTTCGTCGTGCTCTGTAGGAGTGGAAATTCGTACAAATCCCACGAGCGAAAACTCATGCTTAAATAGCGACTGCTTTCCAGAGCTTGCAGCATAGACAGTCTGTTTACATCTTTCAGCATAACGTGAGGCATTCGCCATTGTATTTTGTACAAATCAATCTTTGGGTCAGAGTTTGCATGTCCCACCACGCAATTG
>NW_022639757.1:115458-115546 GCF_010583005.1 Odontomachus brunneus | reverse complement strand
TAAGTTTTTTAATAGATTGTATAATAATCCAGGTTTTCAAATTTTTAAAATAATAATTAATTCAATTTTAAATACCGAAGAATGGGAT
>NW_022639757.1:115272-115448 GCF_010583005.1 Odontomachus brunneus | reverse complement strand
TCTTTCAGCATAACGTGAGGCATTCGCCATTGTATTTTGTACAAATCAATCTTTGGGTCAGAGTTTGCATGTCCAACCACGCAATTGTAGTCGTTGCATGAACGTATCAAGATCAATTCGTGACGAGTGTTGATTACGATCCTCATAAAAGCCTAGCAATGTATTGAGCGGGACAT
>NW_022639757.1:114956-115262 GCF_010583005.1 Odontomachus brunneus | reverse complement strand
TTTAAAACATATAGAAGCCATTAACATTAATGACTTTGAGGAGGAGGAGGCTGATGAAGAAATAGGCGTACAGTCGGCCATAGGTGAGAAAGCAGACAACATTTTTTCATAATTTGTAATCAAATTTTCGATTTTTCTGTATAGAAAAGTGTTAAATTAATTTTTAAATTTGATTTCAGATATAGAAGTCATTAATCTTATCAGTGAAGAGGAGGAGGAGGCGGAAATGGAAGAGTCTAAAGAAGAAGAAAAGGAAGAGGCGGAAATGGAAGAGTCTGAAGAAGAAGAAGAGGAGGAGGAAGCTAT
>NW_022639757.1:114455-114946 GCF_010583005.1 Odontomachus brunneus | reverse complement strand
GTCAACATCTCAACTGCATGGTTATCGCCTTCTATCCTCGTTTGCACAAATTTGCCTTCGATGTAGAGAAAACTCTCACATGGCAACGTGTACAAATCCTGCTGTTGTATCGGTATTCGTATCTCGTCACTGTGTCCAAAAGATGTATTGGCGTATGGCTTGTACGTGTGAGTCTCGATCTTGACGATGCGATCGTCAAAGATCGGCTCACCGCCAATGTTCAAAATGTCGACCATCTTCAGGTATTTTTTCGCACGATGAATCCCAAAGATCTTAAAAATGCAATGTTGGCTGCGCTAAGTTTCTTATTTTTCTTGTTTATAATTGACCTCTTGATGGGAAAAATGTCGCTCACGTATTTAGTCTCACTCGCTTCGTTCAAGACGAGCATTTCAGGTGTCCTATTGCCGCCGCACGTGCAACCTGACGATTATCTCTTCTCCGCGGAAATCAAGCAATCGACCGTCTTGATCCACAAGACGTATCGTCAA
>NW_022639757.1:114302-114445 GCF_010583005.1 Odontomachus brunneus | reverse complement strand
CCAATTAAATATTTTCAGTACATTTTGTAACGCACAGTGTTTTGAATGATTATTACACCGTAAAATGTTGGTTTCATCCAGTTTGTCCAATGACGCCGTATCCTCGTAATCCGCATCCAGAGTCTCAACGATCACCTTTTCCG
>NW_022639757.1:114001-114292 GCF_010583005.1 Odontomachus brunneus | reverse complement strand
TATGCGAATAATATTCACATCCGTAATGTTGATTGTCACGTTCGATTCGTGCCATTGTCGCGGTTGTAGAATGCAATCTGAAGAAAATCCCAGTAGTGATGCAATGGTATTTGGTTTGTTAAAGTTGATCCGGTGAACACACTTGATCTCACACTTCATTGTATTCTCATTGGCGCGAATAACTATGAGATCATCATCATCATCATCATTGGTAGTGATGGATTTGATGGTTTCCAACATTGCACGTTTCAGGTACCGGCATATGGCATACAATTCGTACAATCCCTCAGT
>NW_022639757.1:113817-113991 GCF_010583005.1 Odontomachus brunneus | reverse complement strand
GTCACATCAGCATCGAGGAGATTCGTCAGCCACTCTCGCTTCTCGTACCCCTTGAAGTACACGAGTTTGGATTCTTCACTGGTTTCGCTGATCACAGCGTCCGTGATCAAACGTTTCGCTTTGTTGTACGGGACGATTCCATCCTTCCAATGCAGACCATGATGATTAGCCGTC
>NW_022639757.1:113214-113685 GCF_010583005.1 Odontomachus brunneus | reverse complement strand
ATCGCACCAATTCGCTGGGTGGTTGAAGATTACCAAAACTATCGAAATATATCACGCGATCGCCTCTTTTCGCGTACGCTACCCAATGAGTACCTGGTCCCTCGACGTCATCCAAATTTACGATTCCACTCTCGTTTACGTGCGGCGATGTAGGCAGTATGTCGCGTATGAAAACGCTCCTGAAGAACGGAATACGCATACATTTCGCCAATTGTTCCAATTGTACATTGGTGGTGACACCCGTAGGCATTTTTATTATTTTTTCGACATTTTTTTTTCCTCTCATGACACCTTTTCCTCGTTTGTGTGGTGCGAGATAAATTTCACGACCTTCCATGCTGCGATTATGACGTTGCATCTCCTGCAGCTGACGCTGCGCAGCCTTGGTATCGTTTACAGCCTTTGCGATCCCCGCCGCTCCACCAACTAGCGATCCAAGCGCTCCCAGCAGCGGGAGAATAGGTAGAATTC
>NW_022639757.1:112604-112967 GCF_010583005.1 Odontomachus brunneus | reverse complement strand
TTAATGGCACGATTTAACAGACTGTTGCCGATTTTTACTGTTTTCGACGACGCTGACATTCAGCACAGTCTCTAATCAACGGCGCTGGACCGTCGATTAGACCTTGCTGCCACGGACGATTATAATGTTCCAGGCACCGACGATACTGTCGAACCTCCGGGTCGGCCCTTATATGTTCCGGGATTCTGTCCCACAAAACGTCAATGTGCTTCGAAAACTCGCGCAATAGAACAATCTTCGGTATATATTTCAACTGTTCGGAGGTTAGGTCTCGAATATCATGAATATCCAACAGTAGGAGAAACATTTTGGAGACTGAACGGATTCGATTAGGCGCCTCCCTATAAATAGTTGCCGCGTGCT
>NW_022639757.1:111603-112594 GCF_010583005.1 Odontomachus brunneus | reverse complement strand
TTGGTGGTGTAAAGTACGCTGGAACATCTGGTCTATACGAGCTGATTTTCAAAAGAATTCCCGACGATGCCGTCTACACAGAGGCTGATAAACAAAAATACAAAAGTTTATTACAGGCGACGAATGCTCACAGACGCAATCACAATGTGCTACAACACGTATTGAGTAACAGGGGATATAAATACAAAAACATAATTGCACCCCTAATGATTGGTACATCAATCAACATGGCGGGCAGAGGTTTAGCCACACAGCGTACTATGATATTGAATGATAATGCGATCGACTATGTTCACTAGGACGATCCCAACGAGCTGGTGAATCGTCTGCGATTGCTGGAAGCCTCTCGACAAGCTGGCAATAACGCTCACGGTAATGAAATTTTATCCATTATCGAGGAACTTCGCGAGGCGGGCCTTGTTATAAATTGAATCGCACATCGATGATGCGCGTTGTTTGCATCGAAATGTCGATCAATAAATTTGGTGTTTCGCTCCAAAAGAGAGGACCGCCGACGATGGACTATTACACGTGGAGAGGAGTACTCAGAAATTATGTACGCGATAACACTTTGTGCATGGTCGCCTCCGACTTTGATGCGAGGTCGCGCAAGATACGACGCGTAGCGCAACCGGAAGCCGACAGTGACGCCGTCAATAGACTCTACGTGGAAAGAGGTCTCGCTGCATTGAGAGAGCAACAGCAAGAATTTGAAAAGAAACAGGAGGAATTTGAAAAAAACCTGATCAGACTTCATGCTGAAACACGTGCCATATAGGAGAAAGTGTTTGCAGCGCGAGAACGCGTTGAATAGATGGAATTTAAAACGATGCGCTCGCAGTTGCGTCATTCGTGATGAGGCGATCAAACATGCGAAAAACTGGTGCAGACGGGAAACAACACAGCCCCGAAAAGCAACGTTTGGTAGAGTTGCATGCTCCTGCGAGAAAACATTTTCCTCGTAGACGCGTCATTGTGCGTGGATACGATG
>NW_022639757.1:111340-111484 GCF_010583005.1 Odontomachus brunneus | reverse complement strand
GTGACGTCAGATTACACAGAGATTAGCGATTCAGAGATTAAAGATGGCGAGAGGATGGCGAAGGAAATTGCGAAAACGAGCGAATCGATCCGTAAGAAATATCGTGCTTTGAGAACCGGTAAGATAGAGGAAGGTACTGCGTTG
>NW_022639757.1:110893-111330 GCF_010583005.1 Odontomachus brunneus | reverse complement strand
GCTGAAGAATGGCATGTGGAAAATGTTTACATTACAAGGAACGTACAGATTGATCAACTCGCTACCACATCTCGTGTTGCAGTACAACGAACGCAAGCACCGGACCATCGGAGTGCGTCCTGTCGATGTGACCCCTACGATCGCTAAAAAACTCCTCGATACGGTCTACAGCAACGTAAAGATTGCAGCTCCAGCCAGATTCAAAGTGGACGATCCGGTGCGCGTGAGCAAGTTCAAGACTGTCTTTGCTAAAGGCTACACGCCCAATTGGACTACTGAGGTGTTTAAGATCGTCAAGGTGCAGGCGACCAATCCTGTGACTTATCTGCTCGAAGATTCTCGCGGACAGCCTATAGTCGGAGGTTTCTACGAGTACGAACTGCATCGTGTTGCCAATCCAAACGTGTACTTGGTGGAAAAAGTGTTGTGCAGAAAAG
>NW_022639757.1:109591-110843 GCF_010583005.1 Odontomachus brunneus | reverse complement strand
TTTATTATATGTAATACATAAAATATATTCTATTTACACATAAAATTATTATATGTAATACATAAATTATATTCTATTTACACATAAAATTATTATTATACATATGTAATTAAAATATATTCTATTTAAAATATACGATTTATATTCTATTTATAATGGTATTTTATAATGCCCCCATGGTAACGTTTCAGTCGAATCGGGTACGATATACCGTTTGTCATCGTACGGACTTAGAGCAATTTTCGTCTCAGACACTGTGTACACTTCATGCAATTTTGATCGTATGCACGATTGACGACGAGTCGTTTCGATCTCCTCTCGCAAACACTGTACGTAATCATCGAAAGATATCGTTCGCGCTACAACATTACTCTTGACACCTTTGACCTTTTTCGTGTCTTTCTTGCCATCCACTCGCAAAGCGTACATCTTTGCCCTAAGTCCGATAAATTCCGTCATGATCGCTCCGTTGTTTTCATCTTTCATTAAACCAGGCACCTTCTTATTTACAAGCGGTATATCGTACGCGTTGTCAGTAGGATAATCGCTCGTATCAAACCTTGCAATATCACGTTTCATGTGCTCATATACATCATCGCATTCGATGTTGTAAATGAGACTGTCTGTGTCAGTATACATTATTTTACATTTGTCACGATACAGAGGATACATGTACTCGTGATGAAATTCATACAAGCAAACCTTTGATATGTCGAGTATGCACATACCCACGTAGATTGGCTTGTTGAATTTCACCTCGAGTTTGCGCAATTCAATGGCGATTAAGTTTTCCGAAAATACACTTCTACTGTGAAAATTTGGTTTTGCGATCATTGCCTCTGCACCGTATCTACCGTCCCAATGTGTTACTAGTTTTACATCGACATGATTTCGAATATTTTCCATCGTTTTGCCGAATACAGCATTGTTCATTAATTTGTACAAATTTTTTAAAATCATTAGTTGCACGCGCGTTCTAAATTGCGTGTTTAATTCGATATAACTGCGGAGCCAGGGAGATTGAGCGAATTGGAGCACGCGGTGAATCTTTGTAATACGAAGACCGTGGCGCGTGCACTGCTGCAGGTTGCGGTAGTGGATAATATAACGCTGCTTATCGTATAACGTCGCGAGAAGTTTCTCCTGACGCTTGCCGGGTGGCTTATCGCGCATAGGACAAAACGGTAGGTCAGTGTGCACATCGTGCAAATTTTGCGGATACTCCAAATCGACCTCGAGAATATATCTTGTG
>NW_022639757.1:108755-109258 GCF_010583005.1 Odontomachus brunneus | reverse complement strand
ATACTCCAAGTCGACCTCAAGAATGTATCCTGTGGGCGAATCGTCAGCGACTGAGAATACGTCAAAGTTTGACACGTTGTCGATCCATCGAAACTCGGCGTAAGGCAATGATTGACACATTGCCCATCCATACAAATTATTTACGTCAAAATACATTAAGTATGACGATGGTTTCGATGGGTCGTAAGACTGCATGTACATGTTATTGGCATGTGCGTATCTATCCGAACATTGACTCAGGCCGCCGCGTATACCGCGTTCGATGAACATGATCATATCAATATCTGTGAGCAGTTCGAAATTTATGCCGGTATGTTTCAACATTGCATCCCACATAAATCCAGGCAGAGTATAATAATGCGCGGGATCATGTCCATAACTTATAATGCAGCTGTCGCGGAAATTTTCAAAAATATCTACCAATAACAAGACATCAGTCTTTAAATACAAGTCGCTGTATTCGCCCAAGGTTTGAGTGAAGAACCGTTTCCAGATCTCCGCGG
>NW_022639757.1:107595-108243 GCF_010583005.1 Odontomachus brunneus | reverse complement strand
GTATTCGTATGGAAAGACACCCTTTCGCGTCAATAAATTAAATTCTTTGACGGATAATTTTGGAAATCCCGACCGTACAATTTTCAACTTGTCTTTAGTAAGAAAGGATGCCAATTTGTCGAAACTACTGCTGAAAAATTTGCACGAATCGATAAAACGCAATTTTACAATATTTTTGTATTTATCTGCCGTATCTTGAACATTCTTTGTAAACGAAATGTATTTTTCTTTTGTTATCGGTAGCACATCGATTGAACCTTCAAATGCATTTGCTATTTCCTTGATGATAAAATGTGAATCGTAGCCGGATAAATTATGGAAAACGATTGGAATGTAATATGAATTTTTGTAATTTAAATTGCAATTTGAATGTGCTGGACCTCGGTAGCGGCCGGTGAAGTGACAATGATCGCGTACGCGCGTATCGTCTGCTGTGAATGGTTTCTCACACACGTGACATTGCGTCGCGTTATGAAATGTAGCCCACTGTTCTTTCGACAAAGTTTCCATGGGGACATTGGATGATAATATTACTTTTACGCGGTGTGCTATTTCTTCGAGTTGCCCGACGAACCATGAGATGCAGTCACTATCACGACGACTTTGAAATTCAGATAATGAATCGTCGTACGAGCAACGAATAAAATA
>NW_022639757.1:106691-107335 GCF_010583005.1 Odontomachus brunneus | reverse complement strand
TGGCACAGTTGTTAATTTTTTGGCAGTCTACCGCGTGACTCTCCAGCCTCTTGTTGGAATGGAAGTAGTGCAGACACCTACAAATATTGCAATTTTGCAATTTGCAATATTGCAATTTTAATTGCCTTATTGCATACTTCTGATACAATGAAATGTACTTGCCGATCGCAAATATATTTTCTATTTTTTTTCTTGCTCAACTGCGAGCTCACGAGCCGGGGTAAGTCTTTAATCCAGGCGAAGTGTCCTGTGTTGTGATCTCGAGAATCCGAAATGTGTAGCAAGTTGACATGCTTTTCCCTCTTTTTGTCGTTGAGACGTATTGGAACAATGGCTTCGTTCTTTTCTTCCATGATGCCGTATACATTGATGGATATATCATTTAATAGTTCAAATCTTGTAATTTGATTAATTTTCATAGGGAACTCAATGCCTTGAAGATTGAGCACGTTCGTGTAATGGGCATACGATGATGCACGATCTGCATTTCTTTCGGCTGGATACAGAGCCGCAACTATTGCCCACGCGAAACATGCATTGTCCGGAGATTTGACATTGATCACAGCCCCAGTTGTATCACACGCGGTAACTCAAAGTGACATCCCGCGTGCAACGGATTGTATTTGTTCACATTGATTGTAAGA
>NW_022639757.1:106503-106681 GCF_010583005.1 Odontomachus brunneus | reverse complement strand
AAATTAGGTGAGTCTCATTTATATTATTATTATTATGCACTGCTTTCGGTTGGTGGGGAGGAATTTTGAAATGTATTTAAAGCGGTTCTTGGTCACTCGTTGCATCAGTCGCAACAAAGACATTTAGTGGATAATTATTATTTTGAGAAGAATGCACAATGTTGAAGGAAAACGTATA
>NW_022639757.1:106412-106493 GCF_010583005.1 Odontomachus brunneus | reverse complement strand
AATTCCGGTTAGTACGCGGTTATCGAACGCGGTATCGACCTCGCGCCAAACGAGTCCTGTATCTCTAGTACTGTGTCCTGC
>NW_022639757.1:104718-105129 GCF_010583005.1 Odontomachus brunneus | reverse complement strand
ACGTGCTCATTAGTAATAAGAATATCATGTGTCACATTCTAGTTCTTGCGCATCTAATTGTCGAATGCATACGTTTGCAGAATATTAGAGTATGCAGCTGTGACTAAAAAATCACGCTGCGAAATGCGCGGGGCGGCGCGGGCGGTGCGGGCGGAGCGGAAACCGCCGCAAAATCCGCTGCGGAAACCGCCGCGAAAACCGCCGCAAAATCCGCCGCGAAAACCGCCGCAGATCGGTAAAATGATCTATCGAAAGCAGATAGAAAAAATTATATCGGTAATTACCGATCATCGATATTATGTAAAGATGACAGTAAAAATTATGTAAAGAATATATATGTTGGTAAAAAATTAAATGTTGGTATATAATATCGGTAATAAATTAACGATCGTTGGTATTATCGGTAATTAT
>NW_022639757.1:102296-104627 GCF_010583005.1 Odontomachus brunneus | reverse complement strand
CCGCCGGTAACATCGGTATGCCCCCCCCCATTACCGACTGCTGATAACCCCCTCCTTCACGGTGACGTCATACCCCCCCCGTGACGTCATACCCCCTTCGCCCGCGGTACCCCCTCGCCCCTCACCCCCCCGCGAGGACCTGAGTTAGAACCCGCCTACTATACCTACTCAAGAGTAAAGTGCCCTTTAGATTCTTGTGCTGGCGAAACTGAAACTTGGGCTGACTTGTGCTAGGCTAGCACAACTCAGATATGCAATTCTGAGTCGATCCAAAGTCTAGAAGTCGTGATTAATGACATAGACTGCGAGCGCGAAGGGCCGCGGTCAAGAGTAAAGTGCCCTTTAGATTCTTGTGCTGGCGAAACTGAAGCTTGTGCTGACTTGTGCTAGCCTAGAGCAACTCAGATATATAATTATATATCGTTTGATTGACTTATACGAGTATAAATCTTACTTTTCTTCTTTTCTGCCTAAAATCGTTTTTTTCGTTTTATTCCTTTCATGATTATTTTTCGAAGATAATACTTTAGCACAATGTTAGCACAACTTAGCACAACCTAGCACAATAAAAAAAATTTTCGAAAATCAAAAAGTGGGGGGCTACCAAAAAAAAAAACGTTTTTTTCCATTTTTCTCGCTCATTTTTCGTATTAAAAATTTATAATTCGAGCACAATGTAGCACAAATCTAGCACAAATCAGCACAAAATCTGTCAAAATTAATAAATTCGAAAAGTGGGGGGCTAACTTCATACAGGCAACAGAATTTGATATTTTCGGACAAACATTTCTTCACTTTGAGTAAAACAATTTTTACAAAATAATATATTATTATTGAGTAAAATAATTAATTGGTTTGGAAAAGATATTCATTTAAAGTTTATTTCCTTAATTTAAAAATATTAGATTTTTCAGTTATAAAAAATAAGTTATTCAATTTGAGCAACGATGGTCTCAATAATATTTATTCGTTATTTGTTTCGAAATTATTTCACGTTGGATAAAATATTTTTTCAATTATATTAAATATATTTTTTAAGTGAATTATTACACATTACAATTTATAAATAACCTCTAAGTACAATAAAACATTTGAATAAATATATTTATTTAAATTGAATAAAATTTTTTTTCAGTGTAGGCTTAACTGTTTTCTTGCCATTTTCCAGGCATATGAAAGGGTGTTCCACATGCGGGGACACAAAATCCGGAAGAAGCGGCAGGACATCCAAAATCTGCGGCAGGGTTTACGCTCCCTTGTCTCTGAGTTCTAGATGGAGGTAGAAAAGGACTGGGACAACCCGGTCGATACTTATGGCTTCCGCAGATTATTTGAACTCTGCCATTAATCCGGGAGTGGACACAGTAACTGAACCAACGTTAGTGGGCGCGTATCGGTCATTTCGACCGAAATATATTACTGTGTATAAACATACTAGTGTGTGTGTGTGTGTGTGTGTGTGCGTGTGTGTATAATTAAGTAATAATTAATAAATTATCAATCCAATTATTAAAAGAAACAATAATTGAAGGATATAATTATGTTATTATGTCACTATTTCTTATTTTTCCTCTCCTTTTTTCTCTTTACCATTTCTATATCTAATACGTTTAGGAAACATTTTAAACTTATTATACTGCGACGCTACTCGCGAGCGTAATTTCGCGAGCGACGGCAGACAGTCGCCTGTCAGCCGCGTCGACAAATTGCCGTCGGCTCCAGAACACGCCGCTAAGATACACGCGAGAGTTGGGCGCCAGATGCGGAAAGGCCGCACCACCTCGGTAAACGCGAGAACCAATAATGATCACGAAAATCGCGCGTCCCGGAACCGTCGGGACCGGTAGCTCCTAGGAGGTTAAAGTCGGAGACGGGATGGGTGAGGAGAAGGCGAAATCACCTCGACTCGATTTTGATAATGAGAATTACGTTTATTGGGGGACTCTCGCATGTCCCGATATTCGATACGCGATATAAGGCGGCAACGGCAACGCTCCTCGAGAGACGGTGCTGTTCGCGAAAACGCCACGCGAAGCCCGAGGACGACTTCCTCGGGCGAGCCTTTTCTTAACCGCACGACCACTCCGCGGACGAGACACGATACAATACGAGTCGATACGCGACACAAATAAATTTTGAGCAGATGGTCAGTCTTACAGTATTCGGCGACGGCCCTTGAGTCGGCGGCGGTGACGGCAGCGGCGGCGATCCTCTCTCTCCCCTTTCGCTCTCTCTCGCCCTTCGCTCTCTCTCTCCCGCTCCGCTCTCCCTGGTCTCTCGCTCCACTCTCGCTCTCCCTTCGCCTCTCCCTTCCCGTCTCTCGCTCTCTAT
>NW_022639757.1:99359-102286 GCF_010583005.1 Odontomachus brunneus | reverse complement strand
TCTCTCTCTCTCTCTCTCTCTCTCTCTCTCCTCTCTCTCTCTCACTCTCACTCTGTGCGGCACGCGTGACAGAAAAGGGTTCTGCTCGCGGCGGTAGTCGCGGTAAGGCTGGCAGCTGATTTTCTCTGGGAGGATCGCGTATCCTCGCGGATCCTCCCTCGTCGCTGCCCCCCTCGTCCTGGGGTCGTCGATCGTCGAGAATCGGCAGATTTCGGTAATCTGGTCTCGAGACACTGTTGTCATCGGGAATCCGTCTGTTGCCTCTCTCGGCTCTCCCGTTTTTTCCTACCGGGTTTCTCACGACGGCTGCTTCGCTAAAAGTAAACACAGCTGATCCGTCTAAGCGCGATACTGTGTTCTAACTACGGTAATTTCTCAGCGATAGAATATTCGCTATTGCTGAGCGCGCGGTAATCCGCGATAAAATATTTTAATCACAAAAGTACGAGAGTGCGATTCACCTGATTAAGGGCTTCGCTAGTTGTCGTCCGCTGCTTCCTCGCTCCTCAATGTCCTCCGCTCCTCGTCCTGGTGGCCGGCAAGGGACGCCGAGGGGCACAAAATTCGGGACGCGCTGACCTTCGCATCTGCTCCGCTCGCAAAAATCGCTTCTTCGCTTTGTTTTAGTACTCTCACAAACAAACAGTCGACGGAACGCGATACTCGGAAAGGTCTCGAAAACCGTTGGCGACGCGACACGCGAAACTCTCACACAAATCCGGTACGATATTCTTGAGACGGGCGCCTCCACGGCCGCCACGTCACAATACATATGTGAATATATTAAAAATAAAATCATATTTTTATTTTAATTGCATTAGTAAAAAATAACATTCTTTTAGTTTAATAAAATAAAATTAGAATTTCTTGCTTCTCTCGATTTGTTTGATTAAGTTTGAACATCGATTTAATAAACTAAAAAATTTATTTGATAAATTTAAAAATAGAGAATAAATCTTCTTGGTTCAATAGCAATATTAAAATTTTTACATTATGTATTGTTACAGTAATTTAAGTATTTCAGTAATTTTAATAATATCGCTATTGAATAAAAAATATATAGGATGTGCGAGCAAATAACTCGTAACTGGTTGAAATTACAAGAAAGTTTAATAAACGAAATTTATATGGCTCTTGGTCAGCTACAAAATGCATGTAAAAATTTTTTTACTCGTGATCTTTTCGAGTTATGAAGGTCAACGTAGTTATTTTAAATGGATACCTATAATTTTTTTGCATATTTACATAGTAGAGGTAATTTGCAATCAAAATTACATCCAGTAAAAAATTGCTAGTATGCATCGTTTACGAGATAATCGACATCTTAAGGCGATGCTAGATATCGGCATTAGGCCCGTTTTAAGCCATGTCGTTTATCTTTTAATTGCATGCATAGAATTGAAAACGCTTTTACACAGTAAAAGTATGATCATTAATGAAGTAAGGTAGCTCAAAAGTTGTTTCGAAAACAACAAAAAATTTTTAATTTACTATTGAAAATGCGGCACTCATATTTACGTTTCATATGAAAAATTCAGAGTTTATATATGGAAAATGACTAGCCTCCTTATTGCAGACGACTTTCACAAACATTATAAGACCATCATAACAGGATTTTAACGGATAGTTTAAATAAAAAACGACATGGCTTAATAAACGATACGCGTGCTAGCGTAAATTACGGTACGCGTGGCAAAACAGGCTGAGTTTAGTTCACGCATGTCGCGGCAGATGGCACTGTATCTCGACCTGAGCTCAGCACGCCGAGGAAGAAAGAAAGAAGATTAGAAGAAGATAAGAGCGAGAGAGAAGGAAATAATTCCTCCTCATCTTATACTGCCTCGTGAAGATGTGTGAAAATCGGTGCGTGAGGGGAAGACGCACACAAAGCACGTGCCATGTCATATTTGGCCCGACGGTCCAGCACTATCGGTTAGAAGGAGACAGACATATACTACGTCACAGGAGCGTCCCGATTGACCACGGTATGATTGGACACAACCAACCGATGAAAAGAATTATCTAGTGAATTACTAGGTCAAACCAATAATTACAGTCTGTGTCTAATCGTATCGTGGTCAATCGGGTCCCACCCCTACGTCACGACTATCTGTCTCTTACTCTCTATCGGGCGAGTTTGCTGCGATCAGAGTAAGTCGTATCAATAGCGCCCGACTGTCGGGCCGGATACGTACACGGCATGTATGCACACTTATTCATATGTTTCTCATTTTGTTTAAACCATCCATTGAAATCCTATGATGATCTTTTAATGACAAATTTTTTCAAAGTCGATACAATGCCGCCTAGCTGAAACTGTAGTACAGACTACGTTTGCACGGCAATGAATCAAATTTAATTAGAATTCAGGTAAAATAAATAGAAATCGCCATGCAAACGACTTTGAGGAACACAAGCATCATAAGATGATTTCAATTAATGTTTAAACATAAAAGAGAAAGTACGAGTAAGCGACACGCATGTAAAATGTGATGTAAATGAAATCTTCAAATGATGCTCTTACAATGCTCCACAAAGCTCCAATCTATACGATTGATGGAAGAGAGAATGACACTAACTACAATATGGTCTACAATAGGCAGTAGAATGGCAGTAGGACTATGTTCGTAAGAAGTAACAATAAAAAATTGACCAATTATATTGGAATGTAAGAAGAATAATGAATTATGATTTATTGATTTCTTACTTTTACTTCTTATACTCCTACTACTATTATTGTAGACCATATTGCTCCTATTGACCATACATAATTGAATACGTTTGACTGTCGAAGCAACGATTTGCCGAACTGCTGATCGTATTTTTTTTACTTTAAACCGGGAGTTCTATCTTTGTCTTGCAAACTACCGTAGAAAGAGTGAAAGAGACAGAGAGAGAGAGAGAGAGAGAGAGAGAGAGAGAGAGAG
>NW_022639757.1:93132-98753 GCF_010583005.1 Odontomachus brunneus | reverse complement strand
AGAGAGAGAGAGAGAGAGAGAGAGAGAGAGAGAGAGAGAGAGAGAGAGAGAAACTCTCACGTCTGCGTGTGTATGTATGTGTGCGTTTGGCCTGGCGTATCGGCTTCAAACAAACGAAACGAGCGTCCTTATAGTTGCAATTTGTTTCGCGGTTCTTTCTCGTTTTATATAATATTCTGATTATTGACAAAAATACATTATAGTTTTATGACCCTTTCATGATTATAGCGTGTCCACCATGTAAATAGCTTTGTCTATCGAATGTACAGCATCCGTACATTTTCCGAATTTTCTCCTGGCATACTCTTTAATTAATTATGAAATAAATATTTAATTAATTTATTAAACTATCACATCTATTGATACATGTGTTCTTATAAACGTCTAACAGCTGCGTTGAGGAGAAAAGGCAGTTTTTCATCGCGCTTCTCAACTATTGTTAATCGTCGTAAATACCAAATTTATTTTATCAATGAAATATGAAAGATATAATCGCGCATATGCATACTTTGTTATGTTGGCATATAAGAAATGTGTATTAAAATAAAAGTTCGGAATACGGCGCTGTTGTTTAATAATTTATTTATTTATAGAGAATACAAAAGGAAAAATCGGAAAATGTACGGAGGCTGTGGTTCGGTATGTTATAATCGCGAATAGTATCAGCGCTTTCGAAACACTTCTCGAGGAATTGTTTCGATTGCGCCACAACAAGGAAGCGGATGTGCAAGTGCGGCGATAAGCACCACCTTGCACATTCCGCATTTAGGACCTCAATTCTAAACGCATTACACCATTACCAAATATGGTAATGTTCTTGTCGCCAGGCACCCCCTCCGACAAGCCTAAAACAATATTATAAAAGAGCGGAGAAGACCGCCCGCGTTAGACTTAACATCTCGGTCTCTCGCCGCGACATACGCGAACAACGCGCGATTCGCATATTACTATTAAGAACGGGAGTAGAAATTAAACTCGTACAAGTGTACCAATTAAATAAACCTTTTTATATTTAAAACTACAAGAAGTAGTCAAAATCTCTAACTACATTTTATCCACCGCCACACACCCTGCCGCGCCCGCATCACCGATCTCGAACTCTTTTCGTGTCCTGGCAACACGGGCACGACAGGTACATAAAGCTATTCCTACAGTAGGAACATTATCTTGCCAAAAGGATGAAATAAAACGATGACAGTAATTATTATTAAGTATTACTGTCAATAATCAAGAACATTTATGGCGAGAATCGCGTAGAAGCTTGCGGCTTTGTGGACGCACGTGTTGTTTATGTTTTGAAGTTGAAACGTCGAGCTGCTTCACATACGCAGACGGTGCGTGACAGTTTATTTCTCTCCTCTTCTCTTCTTCTCTCTCTTTTTCTCTCTCTCTTCCTCTCTCTTTCTCTCTCTGTTGTGCAGCACTTTCCAAGACTAGGACAAAGCTCCCAGTCTAACAAGAAGAGGTATTTTGGTTCAAGTCGTATAAAGAAATACGGTTTTTATAGTAAATAATATTCTGTAATAACTTTACTTGAGCAAAAGGAAATAACGCTCTCAGTATTTTCTGGGAAAATATATAATACAGCGTCCTTTATATAATGGTTTCGTTAGCGATTATCAAGGAGAAGGCGGTGTAGGTAGAATGCTAAGTCCTGTAGCTACCACGCTGCCGACCCGTATTCGATCCTCGTCGTTCTCTTTTTTTTCCTTTCTTTTGTGCCCAAAAATGTTTATTACTGTGAAATAAAGTGAATTTAACAAAAAGTTATATTTCTTTCCTTCAAATTAACGCTTTCGAAGGAAAAGATTTTCAATTATATTTAATTACGAAACTGGTCACATAATATTTATTGAATTAACATTCCTTTATTATATCAAAAACTGTACCCCACGTCAAGAGTGTTAACGATACTGATTATCAGAAAGAATAAAAGTTTTTATGTAACATTTTTTCCCCATCTGTGTGGTCTTGATAATTTTTCTTATACACAATAAAATATTCATATTTTCTAATAGTGGCATTCCACTTTCTTTATTTAATATCTGGTACACTATTTAACATTATGAAGGAATGTTTATTCAATAAAAATTATATGTCCAGTTTCGTTATTAAATATTATTTAAAAACTTTTCATTCTAAAGCGTTACTTTGAAGGAGAGAAACATTATTGTTTTGTTACACTGACTTTATTTAACAGCAATAAACATTTTTTGGCAGGTTGCACAAAAAAAGAAAGATGAGGATCGAACACGGGTCGGCAGCATGGTAACTAGAGGATTTAGCGACCTAACTATGCTGTCTTCTCGTGGATATCGTATAACGAAGCCGGTATATAAATGACGCTGCACTTTTTACATCATATTTTCTCAGAAACGACTGAGACGCGCGTTCTCTTCCTTTACTCAAATAACATTCTTGTACAATACCATTTACTATAAAAATCATATTTAATCTGTGACCCGAACCTAGGTATTTGTCTTTATAAGCTGAAAAGAGGCTGTACGAGCTAGCGATGGCTCGATAATTAAATGTGCTCAGAGACCGAGCGTCTGTATGTGCATACATGGAGAGAAAAAAATGAGTGAGACGAAATCGCATCACTGCCCATATCAATGATGCGAGAGAGAGAGAGAGAGACAGAGAGAGAGAGAGAGAGAGAGAGAGAGAGAGAGAGAGAGAACCGTTTAAGCACGTAATTCTCGAATATGATATGAATATTATTCTGTATTAAAATAATATTCCTATAATATTGAATGAAACATATATTATGCAACATGTATTATGAAACATTTTTTGATTTTTTTTAGGAATGTTATATTGACATATTAGGACCTTAACTTAGTTTCCGCCCGCAAATGTTAGATGGCAATGCAAACAGTTCTAGTAGTCATTACTAACGAAACAGGTAGTTTGTGATTAATTTCGACATTTCTCGATAACATTCAGTCAGCATACACAATTATTTTCCTAAACAACAATTTCTTTTGCTTTGTGAAAAATGGAACGCGATAAAGTGTTTTTTCGACATGTGCTTTTGCACTATTTTGATTTGAAAAAAAGTGTAGCAGAAGTTCATCGATTACTTGAAGAAGGTTATGGTGATCGAGCTCCATCACATACAACATGTAAAGAGTGGTATAGACGATTCAAAAGTAATGATTTTGATGTCAATGACAAACCACGCTCAGGACAGCCAAAAAAATTCCAAGACGATGAATTGCTAGCATTATTGCATGAAAACTCGGCTCGAACGTTACAAGAACTTGGAAACGAGCTAGGAGTTACTGAAGCAGCTGTTTCCAAACGTTTACACGCCATGGGAAAGATCCAAAAGGAAGGAAGATGGGTACCACATGAATTGTCTGAAAGTGCCATTCACAACCGTTTCAATATCACGGTTTCGTTGCTTGCCAGGCAAAAAAAGAAGAGTTTTCTGTGGCGTATTGTGACTGGCGATGAAAAGTGGATCTACTACGACAATCCCAAACGCAAAAAATCATGGGTAGACCCAGGACAACCATCAACATCGCAGCCAAAACGGAACATCCACGGTCATAAGGTAATGCTTTGCATTTGGTGGGATCAGCAAGGAGTGCTGTACTACGAACTGCTGAAACCAAACGAAACTGTTACTGCCGATGTCTACAAATGTCAATTGAACAAATTGAATGATGAGCTGTTGCGAAAAAGACCAGCAATAGCGAGTAACAGGCGCAAAGTTATTCTCTTACACGATAACGCTCGGCCACACACTGGAAAAACCGTCAAAGAAACACTGACGCAGCTCGAATGGGAAACTCTTCCTCACCCAGCGTACTCACCAGACATAGCGCCTTCTGATTACCACTTGTTCAGATCGATGCAGCACGGCTTGAGTGGTACACGCTTCCGAAATGTTGAAGAAGTGCGAGAATGGGTGGACGAATGGATTGCTTCGAAACAAACATCGTTTTATCGAGATGGTATCGCCCAGTTGCCAGAAAGATGGCAAAAAGTTGTAGAAAATGATGGAAAATACTTTCATTGAAATAATTTAAATAAATTTTTTACAATAAATGCTTTTTCTCAGTATTTTTTGGGCGGAAACTAAGTTAAGGTCCTAATATAATATGTCAACTGCACATAATATTCTATGCATATTATAAAAATGTTCGTACAATCAAAATTTAAAAAATTATAATAGTACTAATACAAAAATATATGTACATATATATATATATATATATATATATATATATATATATACATACATACACGGTGGGCCACAGAAGGTCAAATCAAGGTTTTAAAAGCTCTCAGAAGCTGTTTGTTTAAATACGATTCTGTTACTTTTAGCATTATCCAGAAACAACGACGTGGTAAGTTCTGTTTTCTTTGGGATGCTTGATTATTTGACCTTCTCAAAGTCAAAATAAAAAATTTAAAAATATCATTTCTGACGTAAAATTTCCCGCTCTCTTCGAATCCCGTGTCAAAAGTAGACCGTTCTATTTAAAAAAATCACTATGACCTCCAAATAACCTTGAAATTTGACCTCAAGGTCAAATACATTTATTGAGAAAGATGACTCCCATTGTTCTGAACAAGTTTTGTCTTAAGGCTCCTGGCCCCGGAGCTGAGAACTCCGAATCGACCGCAGAGCCATAGTTAGCTGTGGTAAGAATCACAACCTTATCCAGTGTAGCAACTACATGATAAATGCGATGAGGTTCTGTTCCATGCTACGACTGGTATGAGTTAAACAAAGACGGACAGCGAATATCTATCTGTCTTTGTCTGACTACTGGCGAGCTAACAATCGCGGCAGCAGACACGAGCCAGCAGCGATCTTCTCGCTTGCGCACACACATACACATACGAGATATATATACACACTCGTATATATATACACATGATTCATTCTCTCACCCGTTCTTCTTTTCGCGCGATGCCTTACCTAGAAAGAAATATGTATGGAAACTTGGGATGACTCGTACCAATCCAAGTATCAGCGGGCACTTATAATAATTGTACTAATGTTTTTCTGAACGTCATATATAATAAAAATATAACAAAATTCATAATATGATAAAATTTAATTAGGACAACGTATAGGTAACTAAGAAACTAAGAAACTTACAACTTTCCCAGATAGCACATGGAATTTAAAAAAAATTCAGTTATATGTTACGAATTCTCAATTGATTTTTAGGTGCAAAAAGAATTTTTTTCACTGACCTGTGAAGAATAAAATGTGAATATCTCACATGAGACAAGTTTTATGTTACAATTATGAATACATACTTTATAGACGAAGATTTGGTGAAAATTTATGGAATTAGAGCGATTAAAAAGTACATTTTCATCACTTTGAAATGTTTGTATTTTAAATATTGTCCAATTTTGTATTTTAAATATTTTTTAATATGGATAATTTACATTTTCTGAGACAATAATTGCAAGTGTTACTTTATATATTTTTATTTTAACGTATTTCGCAAGAATTTGTAGTATTTGTAGTATTGTATTTTCTCGCTTCTGACATTATTAAAAAGAGACAGATGATACGAGGGGCCAGGAGCTTTAATGCAATATTGGGATAAACATTATAACAATATATAAAGTCCATATTAACAAAA
>NW_022639757.1:92495-93062 GCF_010583005.1 Odontomachus brunneus | reverse complement strand
GCAATGCTACTGCAACGTTGCAACAATGGTAAAATGTCCGCTTGCGGCAATATAACAACGCAACTGTGCAGCAACATTGCAATGCAATATATATGTAATATTATTAATATGTTTTATTATACAAAGTAAAATCCCAGATAACACTCTTACAGGAATATTATACTAATAAATACTAAAAAATTATTAGTGATTATGTATTACTAGTAATTCAGTAATTTTTTCGTTAGTACTTAATTTCTGGTGAATATTGATAATAAAATCACTATTAAATATTGATAGTAATCAAATACTGAGAATTATTGTGCGAATGTGAAAAATGAGAAAATCATAATATTTAAAAAAATATATTTATAATACCTAATTTTCTTATGTCTCATAAACTACCAAGTATCGAAGATTGTCAATACACAACTCCAAACTTTCGTGAATCTTCCCTCGATAATTTCGATCCCAAGTGGTATACCACCCGTCACCCTATCATCTATGTCCTGACTCCGTTAAAGTGTTGCTTAACCTGACAATCGTATGGCACGCGGCGATTCCCAATGAGTCCAACGATATTCTTAT
>NW_022639757.1:88810-90519 GCF_010583005.1 Odontomachus brunneus | reverse complement strand
TATTACCGACATATGACGTGCAGCGCCATTATACGGCAAAACAATGAACTCAATGGAGTGAGAAAATGACATATACTGCAGTATAATACTACTCTTGACAGCCAAATTTTTTCTTGCGAAATGTGGTTATATTATTTACTCTAGTGGACTTTTGTGACATTAGACATATTGTGGGAACCTGTAAAATATTCCGAGTTCTCGGCTTTTCGTGATATACAATACGTAGAAGCATAATTTACACTCGTTTGATCAGTTGTTTCACCACGCGTTTTCTCGCGTAGACAGGCCTCATTTCACTGCTTATTTTATGACTTTGTATGAATTGCCCAAGGAAAAGGTGAGAACTCGGAACTTTTTACAAGCATGTTGAAGTGATTTCGAGTGCTGTTTGTCAAGAATATCTTTTTACTTAAATATGGCACGTAAGAATTCTTGACGTGTCGTTTCTCGCTTCTGACGTCATAAAACCAATATGGCCGCGGCGAAGGGCCAGGAGCCTTAACTATTTTTCTATATCTGGCTTACCTATAGAGAAATTTGGGTGGGTCCCGTAAAATGGCCCACCGTGTATATATATGTATATATATTTGTGTATTATTACTATTATAATTTTTTTGTTATTGTATGAACATTTGTCTAATATGCATAGAATATTATGTGCAATTGACATATTACATCAATATAACACTAAAAAAAATAAAAAATGTTTCATAACAATCGTTCAATATTATAGGAATATTATTTTAATACTGAATAATAATCATATCATATTCAAGGATTACGTGCTTAAACGGTTCTCTCTCTCTCTCCCTCTTCCTTTCTCTTTTTCTCATCTCGTATCATTACTTTGAACAGTGCGATATCAGCTGGCTCGCTTCCGTTTTCCCTCTTCCATTTATGCACACTCAAACATTTCACTTATTCGTGTAATGTATAGTCTATAATTGCAGTAGAAGTATGTCCGCAAGATGTAACAATAATAAATTGACCAATCATATTCAATATAATATCATAGTAATTTGATATTCCAATCATATTATTAAAATTGAAATAGTATAATTTGAAATAGTATGTAATATTTGATAGTCCAACCAAGGATAAGGAATGGGCAGGTAAAAAATTTACAAATATTTTATAACATCTTTTTTTATATGCCAATGAAAGGCATTTTCACATTTATTGTACATTTATTGTACATTTATTGTACATTTATTGTACATTTATTGTACAAGCAGGCATTTATACATAAAATGTCAATATTTTATACATAAATATTAACAAAAACATGTACTTAGAATTGATACGAATCTACAAGAAACGTGGGGAATATCCTCCCCATGGGTATACTGGTGCGTACGCTGGCGGTGTGTATGCTGGCGGTGCATATGCTGGTGGCATGTATGCTAGCGGCGCGTACGCTGACGACGGATATACTGGTGACGGGTACGCCGGCGGAGGCGGGAATGTCTACGTCGGCCGCGGAAAGCGTGGTGGCCTCGTGCGCCATGCTGCTTTTTTCAATTTTGTTCTCTTTTTGAACTTTGCGGCGTATAACGTCCTTAATTGCCTGTAAAAAAAAAGGTACATTATTAGAAATTATCGTAAGTCTCGCAGACTGCTAATCTCTCAGCTTGAAGCGTGTGCTAGCTATCAAGCGCGGAGGGCAACAACACCGCGGAAAAAGCATACGTCGGTTGAGCGATCCTAAG
>NW_022639757.1:88456-88800 GCF_010583005.1 Odontomachus brunneus | reverse complement strand
CGTGTATGAGTGAACTCCTAATAATCATATGTACATTCATGATCGTTCGCGGTGATGAACAGTGCCTCGATTCTGTGATGCAGTGTCTCGCATTGCGAGTGACGCAACGTCACGTCGCGAAGTGAAAAGTTTGTAAGATTCTATATTTGTAACAATGACTTGCAAAGTAAAGTTTGTAAAAATATCTCGTGTCATTGTAACAAATGCAGAACCTTACAAATTTTCCACTTCACGACGCGACGTTGCGTCACTCGCAACGTGAAATATAACATCATTAAACCGAAACACTGCTCATCTCAACGCACGATCACTAATGCACCTTTCACTATTCGAATTTCACTTTG
>NW_022639757.1:84011-88446 GCF_010583005.1 Odontomachus brunneus | reverse complement strand
AATATAACATCATTAAATCGAACCACTGCTCATCTCAACGCACGATCACTAATGTACCTTTCACTATTCGCATTTCACTCTAACACTTTCTTCTTGAGGCACTGAGAATAAGGCAATGAAGCGATCAGAGTTCTTCATTTCCAGATGGAAAATGAAGAACTCTGATATTTCATTCCCTTATGTATTATAGTATAACATTTTCGCCTCACCTTCCGTAACTGAGGGCCCTTGTCCACCCTCGTCATCGGCTTCGCCGTCATGCACGTTGTGGGCCCCACCGTCGTGCTCGCCGTCGGCCCCATCGTCGTGCTCGTCGCTGGCCCCACCGTCGTGCTCACCGTCGTGCTCGCTGACGGTCCTACCGTCGTACTCGTCGTCGGCTCCACCGTCGTGGTCGTGCTCGTCCTCGGCTTCATCAGAGGCATTACCCTGAAGGGCGCTAAGCCCGTTTTATTGTTCGCGAGCGATGGCGACGGCGACGGCATCGTCTTGCTGGAAGCGGCTCTCCTGCCTCGTTCTTATTTCTGCGTGTGAGACGGTTGCAATGGCGGTGCCATCGCCGTCGACGTCTTTCTCGTCATCATTGTCGTCGCCGCCGCCGTCTTCATATCCGCGACGCTTCCCTCGCTTGTACCTGAAAGAAACATTATTAATTAAAATATTATCATACGCGCTAAAAAATTATGTGATAATATATGTACAGTTCTAAAATACCTTTTCTTATGGAGCTTACTCTGCTACCAAGCAACGTCTTCTTCCGAAGTTCGTTCGCGTCTGAGCAAACAATCGCATTTAGGCATGTGAGGGGAAACAAAAGAAGCGCGTAGCGCGCGCGTGCCGTGCTCGGTAACGCTCGACCTTTAGGCCAGACCACACAAATGTGTCGCGACACGGCGCGTATGTGTGTGTCTGGCCTAATGGTCGGGCGCTACCGAGCACAGCACGCGCGCGCCACGCGCTTCTTATGTTTCCCCTCACATGCCTAAATACGATTATTTGTGCTCAAACGCAAACGAACTTCGCAAGAAGACGTTGCTTGGTAGAAGCCGGTAGCAGAATAAGCTCCATGAGAAAAGGTATTTTAGAATTGTACATATATTACCACATAATTTTTTAGTGCGTATGATGTTTTAATTAATAATGTTTCTTTCAGCTAGAAGCGAGGGAAGCGTTGCGGATATGAAGACGGCGGCGGCGACGACAATGGTGACGAGAAAGACGCCGACGACGATGACACCGCCATTGCAACCGTCTAACACGCAGAAACAAGGGCAACGAGGCAGGAGAGGTGCTTCCAGCAAGACGATGCTGTCGCCGTCGCCATCGCTCGCGAACAATAAAACGAGCTTATCGCCCTTGAGGGTGGAGCCGAGGACAAGCACGACGGCAAAGCCGAGCACGACCACGACGGTGGAGCCGACGACGAGTACGACGGTAGAGCCGTCAGCGAGCGCGACGGTGAGCACGACGGTGGGCCCGACGGCGAGCACGACGGTGGGGCCCACAACGTGCATGACGGCGAAGCCGATGACGAGGGTGGACAAGGACCCTCAGTTACGGAAGGTGAGGCGAAAATGTTATACTATAATACATAAGGGAATGAAATATCAGAGTTCTTCATTTTCCATCTGGAAATGAAGAACTCTGATCGCTTCATTGCCTTATTCTCAGTGCCTCAAGAAGAAAGTGTTAGAGTGAAATGCGAATAGTGAAAGGTACATTAGTGATCGTGCGTTGAGATGAACAGTGTTTCGGTTTAATGATGTTATATTTCACGTTGCGAGTGACGCAACGTTGCGTCGTGAAGTGGAAAATTTGTAAGGTTCTGCATTTGTTACAATGACACGAGATATTTTTACAAACTTTACTTTGCAAGTCATTGTTACAAATATAGAATCTTACAAACTTTTCACTTCGCGACGTGACGTTGCGTCACTCGCAATGCGAGACACTGCATCACAGAATCGAGGCACTGTTCATCACCGCGAACGATCATGAATGTACATATGATTATTAGGAGTTCACTCATACACGTTGGCTTTAGGATCGCTCAACCGACGTATACTTTTCTCCGCGGTGCTGTTGCCCTCCGCGCTTGATAGCTAGCACACGCTTCAAGCTGAGAGACCAGCAGTCTGCGAGACTTACGATAATTTTTAATAATGTACTTCTTCTTTTACAGGCAATTAAGGACATTGTACGCTGGACATTTGAAAAAGAGAACAAACGTATGAAAAAAGCAACATGGCGCACGAGGCCACCACGCTTTCCGCGGCCGACGCAGCCTCCAGCAATATTCCCACCTCCGCCGGCGTACCCATCGTCAGTGTATCCGTCGCCAGCATACCCGTCGCCAGCATACCCGTCGCTAGCATACCCGTCGCCAGCATATCCGTCGCCAGCATATCCGTCACCAGCATATCCGTCGTCAGCGTACGCTCCGCCAGCGTACGCGCCGCCAGCATACGCACCGCCAGCATACACACCGCCAGCGTACGCATCAGTATACCCATGGGGAGGATATTCCCCACGTTTCTTGTAGATTCATATCAATTCTAAGTACATGTTTTTGTTAACATTTATGTATAAAATATTGACATTTTATGTATAAATGCCTGCTTGTACAATAAATGTACAATAAATGTGAAAATGCCTTTCATTGGCAAATAAAAAAAGATGTTATAAAATATTTGTAAATTTCTTACCTGCCCATTCCTTATCCTTGGTTGGAACATGAAATTACATTTTCAAATTATACTATTTCAATTCAAATATATTAATAAATGAGAATTCAGGACGATAAGAGCCAAACACGTAGATGGTAAAATACAAGCGTACAAAGTCATATGAAATAAATAATATAAATACAAATATAAATTTATTGCCCAACGTTTCGACCTTGGGATGTGGTCCTCTTCAGGCGACGTTCAATACAATTAATGATGGTCAACACATTACATTCTGTTCGCGACGCGAGCGAAAAAACTAGCGGAGATTCGTCGCGATGAGAGATCGGCACCGTCACGTGCCTTCCACGTACCTCGGTGTTCCGCGGCGCGTGCCAGGTAAGCCGGAATAAACACCGATCGCTTTCGGTTGTCATAGCAACTGCGGATAAACAGTGTTTCCGCGAATCGAAAGCCGGCACGCGCCGTGGAGCCCTACACAGCGTGAGACATCTTCTTTTAAGGAAATTTCGGCACGCGACCAGCGATCACCTTTTGCGCTGGACTAATCAGCGGGTGCCAGAGATTAAGAGAAACGGGCAATGTTTCACACGGCAATTAGCCACGTTTTATAGAAGGCCACACAGTCGTGCATCCGCTTAGCTAACAGCCAGACGTCGGAAGAGTCGGAGCAATCTCTCGCCTTGATAGTAAGGTCGTATCGCGGAGTTAGCTACGTTCGAGTTCTTATTCTCAAAGCCGCTGTCTTGTTTTCCTTTGAATTCCCGAATTAGCGGAATTTCAATTTTCATATTTCTGAATCGCCGGTCGCCGTCGGCGACCGCTCTCTCGCGCAGCTCCGGATTGCTCCGCTCTCATAGCCGTCGGCTGTTTCGACCGGTGTCTGCCTTGGCCGTTTTTCATCGTTAATCGCGGCGTTTCCGTATTGCCTTGAACGACACTTTGTCCGTACATTCGATTAGTGTCGCGCGCGCTGGAAATTGTAATTTCGGTTTTTGTGTTGTCCTGCGCTAAAGTGCCGCGGAATCTCGACGATCATTTCGGGAAAGAGTCAGGGGTCACCGCGATACAAGATCTCCGTCGGCCGCGTCAAGATCTCCGTCGGCCGGGCATCCGTCGGATGCTCCACAAGATTTCCGTCGTAGTTGTGTGACCGAAGTTACGACTCTAAGAAGATTTCCGCTCCAACTCATGATCTACTCGAGATAGCCGCGGTGTAAAGGTATCGAGAGTGTTAAATAAAGTGAATAAATCAATTTGAACAAATCAATTCCTAATCGATTTTGCCTCTCTTCCTCACGCCGCTGGACCTCGTACGAGGTCGATCCAGTAAGCGTCATTCTCTCCGCTAATTTGAGAGAATTCGCTACACATTCCTTGTAGTTCTTATAAAAGTTAAAAAATAATATGAGTCATACTATCGACAGTCAAAGAATCCGTCACATCAGTGTTCGTAAGTTGTGACAAACAAAATTTATTTCATTTATTTCATTTGACTTTGTAACGTTTACTATCTACGTGTTTGGCTCTTATCGTCCTGAATACTCATTTATTAATATATTTAAATTGCTAGAGCCGTTTTATTATAATTTGTTTTATTAATTATTTCAATTCACTTCAAATTACACTTTCAATTTCATAATTTTCGAGGTTCCTCGCTGCAACTATCCTTGGCATATAGACTGCGTTTATACGAATGGAAATCAGATTATATTACAAACGTTCATATAATATGTTGTGTACAGAGA
>NW_022639757.1:79559-84001 GCF_010583005.1 Odontomachus brunneus | reverse complement strand
TTATACGAATGGCAATCAGGTTATATTACAAACGTTCATATAATATTATGTTATGTACAGAGAATTTTGTCTCTCTCTCTCTCTGTCTATAATTAATTTTACTTCTCCTTCAATACCTGTCAGCCTTACTGAAAAATTTTCGTAGAGATAACAATAGAATTCCCAATTCAATTCTCAGTTGAATTCTCAATTGAATTCTGAAATGCCGTTAATAAATAATGATTTTTCACTGAATTTTTCTACATTTTTAATAAAATATTATTGAAATATTAATGAAATTATAATGAAATTTTTATGAAATTGGGTCAAAATTGTGAATGCTTTTCAAAAGCATTTCAGCAAAAGTTCATTATATTTTCAATAAATTATTTCCATCAGATATAAATTTATCTCAATTGAGATCTTTGCATGCAATTTTTGCGCAAACGGCATTTCAGAATTTAATTGAGAATTCAACTGAGAATTGAATTGGGAATTCTATTGTTATCTCTACGAAAATTTTTCAGTAGGGAGCCTTTCATAATGTATATGGAGGTCCATTCTTAAATCATTTGTAAAACAATTAAACAATTAAACAATTAAACAATTCGTTTACATAACTTGCTTATATGCAATGAATGTATTTTTTTTCGTTAAAGCATGCATATGGAATATCATTCGTTGATTACATGTATAATTAGTTTAAATTATTCAAATATCGAGCTCCTGGATCATTTTATCGCGGACTCAATGAATTCTGTGAATTATGTGGATGAATTCATAATAATAACCTGTGTATCGTACATATGATCGATTAATGTTTTAACTGTCATATGTTATATTATTTATTGATAATATACTGGCTACTTGACGAAGATCACTAAGGAATGCTCTGGTACTCTATTCTTTTTTTACGCATAATGAGAGATATTGTTACGAAAAGTGTTAATATAGCATGCTTCTCGAATCTAACCGTCACGGCTGTGAAACAATGCAATATCTGATGATCGCGTGCTGCTGGACAGTTACGCATCAGTACCTTGTTGATCATTACACAGACAACATCGTACTGTAACACGCGAGCTTTAAAGATTGTTCGTATTAAAAATATTTAATTAGAGGATATAGAGGAGATTTAGAGGATATAGTAGGCGATGTTGATAACATTCTGGATTTATAAAACCGGATTGAAAAAGTTGTGCAAGACGTACGTTGTTATATTACAAGTACAGGATATTAGAAAGAAACATGCGAAGAATGGGGTACACGGAGAAGTGTAATTGCAAGTCCCTTTGCAGCAAAAGATTATGCAAAAAAGGAGGCTGGTACTTTGAAAAGGTTGGTACTTTCATTATTTCTGTAATAGTATTCTAATTATAAATGCATCGTGTTCTGACAAAGTAAATGTATTCCGTTTTTGCCAAATAATATACCGAAAAATTTATAGCATTTTTTTTATATTTTGTACATGTATACTATATTTTATAATGACTGTGCTTACAATGTGCATTCTTGTTATGAATGCAAATGGATACATTTCTCATTTGATGACACTTAATTATTATAACATAATATAAAAGTATATTTCAAAATAATCCTTCGAAAATATAAGTTTATGATATACTCTTTCAGCAGATGCTATATAGCACGATAGAAATGCAATACATCGTTGCGGTCGTCCAATATTTAAAAAACATGCAACTATGCGATGGTTCATGTTTTGTTTTTTGCAAAGTAAATATCATATACTTTCATAATGTCGAGTACAGCATCGAATGTAACGGTACTTTCGTACATATGAAGTAATAAATGAAGAATGCTCCTTGTAAAGAACAAATCGTTTTGCGATAGTACAAGTGCTACCCCACAATGAAAGATGTACATTGCTTTGTCAGAAACTGTACAGTGCGTTTATTTACACATGTTAATACAGTACGCATATGATATTGATTACATGTTATTCACAATAAAAATAGATAGTAAGGAAGTACAATTACAAATAAAAGTATCTATAGGAAGAGTATGCCATTAAAATGAATTCAAGGAAATATCAGGAAGACAAATAATAGAAAAAATAGCTGAAATGCATGTTCCATGATTATAAGGCGCGATGCAAGTGGCGTAACTTTTGCTATGCGTGGCCGTTTGCAAGGTCATTTCAAATTAAACTTTGTATTTTTAAATAGAAAACTATAATTGTTATAACGGAATTTTGTTGTATATCAAAAAAGAAATAATCTTTGTCGAAAAATTTTTTTGTACGACCTCTTTCAACAGATCTTTTAAAAAATAATTACAAATTATTTGTTACTCAAGAATGTTGTACTCAAAATATATTAACTTGTAAGAAAAGTAAGTAAGAAAAGTAGTAACAGACAAAAATTGTTTATTTTTTTTGTGGAACTGTCATAGTTTTTGGTAGGATTTTTTATGAACATTATTGTAGTTCATTTATTTATGTTGGTACATGCAGTAGTAAAATGTCGATTGAAAATTTTGAAAAATGTTATGGAATAAAACGCAGCTTCATTTTTGTAATACATTACTTCCTGGAAATTTCCTTGTGTTCATTTTAATAGTATATCCTGCATACTAATAAGTATTTCAACATTATTTTAAAAATAATGTCAAATAAAATATGATTTCCCATGTATATACATTTTTAACACGTTATGATGTATCCCAACATATCAAAGAAACATCAAATAAAGAAATAATATTTGTAAAAATAATATAATTTTCTAGTGCTCGCACAGAAAAAAAGATTATTTAACAAAAAGATGTGGCTATATAAAATGTAAGTACCATTGACACGTTATAAAAAGAAGAAAATTTCATCATACACATTTCATTTCAAATGTGTTTATAATAGCACAAATATATATTGTATGCACCAAACAATTTTTTTAAAGCTATTGTTTCATACATCCTGAGGAAAGAACGCAAAAAACATAATGAAATGGAATGACGTTTGTAATATTATGAATGCGTTATTTATACATTACTTGACATTAGCAATACGCCATCGTGTTTATTGACAGATATATCTCTCATGAAAGGAAACATTTTCTTTCATGTCATTAAAATACGACAAGAAATACTTTAGATATGCGAAAATCGTACCTGTATCTGACATACATGTTATATGTTATATGATGTATAGAATTAATATAAATGTTTCTTAAAGTAATAATAAAAAAAAATTATATATTAATTAAAGTCACTGAGGAATTAATGAAAAATTGACATGATGTTTCTTTGAAATGTATTTCAAAAATATGACACATGAATGCACGTATATAATTGATAATAAAGATACAATAACGAAACTTTCATTTCTATGAGGGAATGAAGGACTTAATAAATAAGAAATATTACTATCTGAGTAACATTATCTGATCAATATTACGAGCGAAAGTCCAATATATACTACAGCAAAATTATAATTGCATGATTTTGTAATTTAATCACTTACTACAATAAGCAGTAGCATATGTTCGAAAATGCATGTATCACTTAGTATTTCTTGTAGAGTTAAATAGTGGCAGAGGCGTTAATTTCTACGTGGGCTGCTTATATTTATATAATAGTACTTCGTACCAGAGGCGTCCAAAGAGACGTGGGCTGTGATTATTTTGTTGTAAATTATTTTGCATAAGTGTCCAATCGGATGTATGCCCTTGTACATTAGTAATAAGAAATCGTACCAGAGGCGTCCAAACAGACGTGGGCTGGGATTATTTCGCTACAATATCGCACAATATCCAATCGGACGTGTGCCCTTGTATATTAGCAATAAGAAATTGTAGCAGAGGCGTCCAAAGAGACGTGGGCTGTGATTATTTTGTTGTAAATTATTTTGCATAAGTGTCCAATCGGATGTATGCCCTTGTACATTAGTAATAAGAAATCGTACCAGAGGCGTCCAAACAGACGTGGGCTGGGATTATTTCGCTACAATATCGCACAATATCCAATCGGACGTGTGCCCTTGTATATTAGCAATAAGAAATTGTAGCAGAGGCGTCCAAAGAGACGTGGGCTGTGATTATTTTGTTGTAAATTATTTTGCATAAGTGTCCAATCGGATGTATGCCCTTGTACATTAGTAATAAGAAATCGTACCAGAGGCGTCCAAACAGACGTGGGCTGGGATTATTTCGCTACAATATCGCACAATATCCAATCGGACGTGTGCCCTTGTATATTAGCAATAAGAAATTGTAGCAGAGGCGTCCAAAGAGACGTGAGCTGCATTAAAAAAAAAAGAATTAAGTGATAAGTAATTATTAAGATGTTGCTAACACAGTGGGAATGTTGTATCAGATAATGTTGAAGTTTTGTTACAATTGAACACAAAATAATACTTTGTGCGCAGTATATGTATGCATATATGCGCTAACACTTATACACACACATATATACACAAACATGCACACATACATACACACACTTACACATAA
>NW_022639757.1:79386-79549 GCF_010583005.1 Odontomachus brunneus | reverse complement strand
AATAAGAAATATTACTATCTGAGTAACATTATCTGATCAATATTACGGGCGAAAGTCCAATATACTAAAGCAAAATTATAATTGCATGATTTTGTAATTTAATCACTTACTACAATAAGCAGTAGCATATGTTCGAAAATGCATGTATCACTTAGTATTTCTT
>NW_022639757.1:73203-79376 GCF_010583005.1 Odontomachus brunneus | reverse complement strand
ATATGTGAATTGTAATATTTACTTGAAGTTTGAAGAAATACAAATTATTATGTTAAACCTTTTATCATGACAGGTTGAAAATGATACACAGCGGAAATCATATTTTATGTAAGTCAGTAACGTAAATAATATAATCAGAGTTCATATTGTAATTTTATTTTTCATTTTTCAGACGGATGCTATTGAAAAAGCAGAAAGATAATGAAAATATCAATGCAGTTACTTGTGCAACTGAGTGGGAAGACATCAATAAATCAGATTGCGACAATTCGCAGATCGATATGATGGATTCTCAGGTCAGTGCGACAGTAACGAGCGGTGTACATCCTGCAGAAGAATATCTCAATACAAATATGCAGGATGTTCAAACGCAAGGTATGTATAATAAAAATTCTCCCGATGCAGAAAGTATCAAAAAAGGCTGGGAGAATGTAGTACATAATAGCAATGTAGAAAATAGCATGCCCGAAGGTCGACGCATAGTTGACATATGTTTTATGTGGAATGAGATCCACAGAACATTTGATAACCATGCTAAAGGAATTGAGTGCCAATTTAAAGATTGGAAACTCATAAAATCCCGTCGTCGTGGGTTACTGACGCAGTTGTTCTTCAAATGCGACATGTGCCATTATGAAGACAACATTTGGTCAGAAGCAGTGGACAATAACACATTTGATGTTAATACGGCAGCTGCTATAGGTACTGTAAGAAATGTATATTAGATTACAGTATAATTGGAAAAGGGTGCGACATCTGTCGGATTAAGCAGATGTTATAAGACAGAGCAGGCGGCGCTGTGAGAGAGAGTCGTCGTAGTCATCGTCGAGAGAGAGACGTGGTAGAGAGAGAGTAGAGAGAGATTCGAGAGAGAGTCGAGAGAGAAAGGAGCGTGTGTGACTAGGAGTAGTCGGGTTAACACGTGGGCAGCGAGAGAAGGAAATCAGTCTCGTGGGCTAATGAGTGTCGGTATTAATTAGGAAATAGAGGTCGGGTTCATCGGTCGAAGAGTGCGGTCAAATCCGATGTACGTGTAGTCGGGTATAGCGGCAGTGATAGTTTTGTAACGGCTGTGTGCGGCGACCACGGAACACGTGGCGAGCGGACTTTTGTGTAGCTTGAATAAATAACTGTTATTTCTTTGTTGTGAACCAGACTATACTATTTAATACCTTACACTACAGTTACAGTTGGTATTGGTCACTCTCAATTGGAAGAGTTGTGTTCCGCGATGAATATTCCTTGCATGAAAAGAAATATATTGAAGAAAGAGAAAAAGTAGTGGATAATTTCGAGAAAACTGCCATGGAAAATATAAAAATGTCAGCTGAAGCTGAAAAGCGACTTGCTCTCGAAAAAAATGGAACCATAAACAGTATTCCGTACATAACTGTAGTGGCGGATGGCAGCTGGATGAAAAGATCTTATGGCACCGCATATGATTCACTTTCTGGTGTAGGTGCAATAATTGGTTTTCATACAAAGAAAGTTCTCTTCGTTGGCATTCGTAACAAATATTGTGCAATATGTGATGCGGCAATGCGACAAAATGTTGAAAATAAAAAACATAAATGTGTTGTGCCCTCGGTTACGATAAGCACAACCGGTAATTGGGATCCGGTGCAGACGTGCAAACGTATAGGATAATAAGGGAATCTTGTAGTCTTGAGGAGTTTCTTAATAAAATGTATTATTTAATGTAATAGAACTTGTCTTCTTACAATTCCTGATTACGCTCTTATTGCACTTCACATATATACTTTTTAGCTTATCCTACATCGATTAGATTAATGTATCGCGTTATTGTAATGCAGGACACTCGTATTACTCTCGAGTCAGTTGTCTCTCACCTGAGACATGTAACGTGCGCCTATAGACTGGACAGTATTTTTCTCTTCACTCTCTCTCTCGAGTAAGTGGTCCAACTCTTTATATATAATTCATGAAATTAGGGAATTAGGTTACCGACTTAATTACCTAACAGTTCAAAAGTGTAACGTGATGTTTCTGCAGCGCGTGCACTTTTGATTTACTTGCCGTATTTCGCAGTGTTCGTTTATACAATACGTGCATTTCGGCTGAAATGTCTTTTAGCGTTTCATCATGTTTTGTCCTACATAACAAATGTTACAAAAATTTTGATCGCAGTGCAACCTCTACAAGCATGGAAAGCGATGCAATTGTAGAAGGATTTAAGAATAGTATTGAAATGCATGGACTCATATACAAAACAGTTGTTGCCGATGATGATAGCAACGTGTATCAATCCAATATTGACAATAGGCCATATCGCGATTAAAATGTAACAGTAAAGAAAGTAGAATTTACAAATCATCTCCTTCGTAATCTATGTAAAAAATTAAAAACCGTGGGAGAAATAACACAGCCAAAGCACGAAAGAAAGCGCGGCTTCATACAAGTACGAAATGTTGTAAAAAACAATATATTGAAAATACGAAAAGAAATAATAGAGGCAGCTAAAATACGAAGAGAAAAGAAGCTTCCTCAACATACTAAAGCTTTAGAATTGCAAAAAGATATTTTAAACATTCCTAGTTACGTGTCCTAGTCTGGTAAACATAAACGCTGTGAGGAACGCGGGCGAAAATGTAAACTGGAAAATGATGACAAGGAAACAAATTATTTACCGTATCTGAAAATTCATGGATTGTATAAAAAAATAGAGAATGCTATCATGTACATTAGCGGTTACTCGGACAGCTTGCTATTAAATTTAACTAACAATCCTGCAGAATCGTTCAATTCGATAATCTGTAAGACAATAGGAGGAAAACATCTTTTCTTCGGTGCAAAGGGATCGTATAATGCTCGAGTAGCAGGATCTGTTGTGGAATATAATACACACATACAATATAATACAACAAGTTCTATTAGAAATACATAAGAGCAAATTTAACAACGTTCCACCCATTGTTGAGAATCTGATAAAACGGCGAAAAAGAAAAGTCGCCACAACGAAAGATTCTCGGCAGATGCACGAAAAAGTCAAGAACTGGAAAAGAGAATCAGGAACAGATCATTATTACGGGCCCCAATCTCATAAACCAGATCTTCCAGAAGATGTTTTTGAGCAACTTCGTGTAAACTATATGAATAAGTTGTTGGACAATGGCATAAATTGGAAGGAAATAGAACGCGAAACCGTACGACAACACAAATCAGAGTTGTGGCTTTCATTACGAGGAGAAATGTTGACGGCTTCCAATTTGGGGTAGTATGTCGAATGAGACCAACAAGTGTGCAAGTGTTGTGAAAAACATTTTATTTCCTCCGTCTATAGACTCTGCAGCCATGAAATATGGTCGCGACAAAGAGGAAATAGCAAGGTGAGAAATCGGTGAGAAGCTGAAGAAAGAAATAAATGTATGTGGATTATTTATTGACAAAGAAAATCCATACTTAGGTGCTTCTCCTGATGGTCTAATCGATAATGACGGCATAATAGAAATAAAATGTCCATTATCAGCTGAAAATCTCACCGCGGAGGAAGCTGTGCAGACCTTGCCTCAAATCAAAAATATATTTGACAAAAAAGATCCCAACAAAATGAATCGAAATCACCGATTCTTCTATCAAGTACAAGGTCAAGTGAATATTACGCAGCGATATTATTGCATTTTCGTAATATGGATACCAAAAAGCAATAAAATTATATTGGGTGTACAACTTAATTCGGTCCGTTTTTTTGCTTGAAAAACGCATTTATTTGGTGAAAGATTATGGACTCGTTGGTGAAAGATTATAGACTCGTGTCTGGTCGCATATTCTGGACGTTTTTCGGCTATAGCTCGCTTTAAACGGATCAATTGTCGCCTGTAGAAGTCTCCCGTGATGGTTTGACCAGGTTTTAGCAGCTCATAGTGGATCACACCCTTCTGATCCCACCAAATACAGAGCATTACCTTGGCATCATGGATATTCGGCTTCGGCGTTGATGTTCCCGGTTGACCGGGTTTTACATACGATTTTTTGCGTTTCGGGTTGTCGTAGTGAATCCATTTTTCGTCCCCGGTAATGATTCGATGCAGAAAAGACTTCTTTTTGTACCGTTCAAGCAACATTTCGGACATGCAAAATCGTCGTTCGATATCTCTCGGTTTCAATTCGTATGGGACCCAATTTCCTTGCTTTTGGATGTATCCCGCGGCTTTGAGTCGTTTCGAAATAGCTTGTTGAGTAACTTCCAATGTTCTTGCGAGCTCTTTTTGCGTTTGACACGAATCTTGATCGAGTAATGTTTCTAATTCTTCATCTTCAAACTTTTTCGGTTGACCCGAACGCTCTTTGTCTTCAACACTAAAATCACCACTTTGAAATCGTCGAAACCATTCTCTGCAAGATTTATCCGACGGTGCAGATTCACCATAAACTTCCACAAGCATTCGATGCGCTTCAGCTGCACTTTTCTTCCAATTGAAACAGAATATCAAAACTCCCACAAATGGTGCTTATTTGGAACGAAACTCGACATTTTCAACGCAGTAAAAATTGAACTTGTTGTGCAAAACTCAAAGGCTTGTAAACAATATTTGGTTGACAGATGTTGACACTTCACGATACAGCAAAAATCAGCTGTCACCGTCAACCATTTATAGCACCTAGAGCCATTTTTTGAAAACGGACCGAACTAAGTTGTACACCCAATATATATATGTTAATAAAGACACAGATTTTTGGATAAATCCAAATGCTGCCTTTCTTTACACGTTTCTATAAGAAATGCATGCTTCCGGAAATTTTAGACAGTCGCCACAATAGGCACATGCCAATTAGAAATCCAATATATATATTAGAAGCAAAAAAAGAAGCTTGCACAAGAAAAAATCGACTGAATGTTGGAAAAGAAATGGAAGGGGAAAACATTTGCGAATCAGGTAAACGATTAAAACAAAATGCTTCACAAATGAAAGCACTAATAATAGATAATACTGCGTCCCTTACTGCCGAGAATGAAGATTGCATATTCATTAGTTATTCAAACAAAAAATGCGATCTGACAAAGGAAGAAGTTGCAAAAAAAAAAAGAGATAATAGATAACATGACTGCCTCTCTGGATGTATTGAAGGAAAACGTGTTACCCTTGACAAGTAAATTGTCTGATGACCCGCTGAACGTATTGTTGCGTGTGATAAGGGAAACAACGTGTATTGAAACGCAAAGCGTATTGTACATAGTGTATCTAGACTTAATAGAACCAAGCAAAAATGACAGAAGTTTGCAAATTATAGGTGGAAATTGTACGGATCATTGGCGATGTATATTTTTGGATGGAGCCATGCTTCATGTGTAAGATAGTCTACCAGACTGTACATATGAAAAACTAGCAAAACAAGAAAAAGAATATATTCGCCGACGTTACCCTATGATAACAAAAGAAAACATTATTTTTGAAAAGGTTAAAGCACAACCGGATACAACATCGTGTGGAATTTTTGCTGCTGCATTTGCAACAACATTAGCTTTGGGAGGAAATCCATGTGAGGAGAAATACTCTGATGATATAAAAAGTTTCAGGCAGTTCCTGATAAAAATTATTGAAACAAACCAGCTGCTACTGTTTCCACACATTTAAAAAGGCATAATAGATCTTATAACAAAATATAATAAATAAATATGCCGTATATTGAAAAATAGTTAAAAAAAGAAATACATGTTATTTACTGAAGCATTATAATAAAGCCTATTAGTATTCTGTATATTTTAAAAATGAAAGGAAGAATTAATGAGCAGAATATCGAGAGAAATATAATAGGTGTTTAAAAAATAATAATGCTAAACATCGGAGAGACGAATAAAAATAGTGGTTGCGTTCTCACGGGAATGGGCGGTGGAGGGGCTCATTCATCATTTTTATTATTGGGTGTACAACTTACAAGGAAACGGTCGGGGGCGTCCCTCACCGAATTTGATGAGCATTGGATATGTTGTAGAGCATCAAAAAACATTAGACACGTATTTTTTTTTATGTGCTTATCTCGAGGTTTAGGGGTTGAAACCACCCCTTGAAAAAAACGGACTTTTTCATTTTTATTTAATATTTCCTAAAATATGAGGTATATGAAAAAATATTTCAGACAAAAGTTTTACAGTATCTTATGCCCTTTCCATCGGTCTATTCAAATTTTTTAAAATGCAATATTTCACCCCCCCC
>NW_022639757.1:70555-71971 GCF_010583005.1 Odontomachus brunneus | reverse complement strand
CTTCTGTTAGTTCTAATGCCGCTTCTTTTGCTTCTCTTTGTTGATACCAAAAATATGTAGTGAATCTAAAATAAATCAATGTCGTGATAATGGAGAAACAGCTTTATAAAAGATATAGAGAGATAGATCACATAGGTGTTATGAAATTTTAAATAAACAAAAAAATAAAATTTATCAACTTATAACAATTTTAGTAGTACCTTTTAAATATTCGTCGAAACATCAATCACAACATTTTATTAGCAAATGATTCTTTAGATACAAAGTCAGAGAATTACGTAAAAAGTGATAGAAAATGATGAGTTACAATAATACAATACTTTAATTACACATGGCACACATGTATGTGTATCCAAAATTAATAACTATAATTATAATTGCACAATTATCACAACGCACAACTCTTTACTTTGTCAACTCACGAGTTAAAATGTCAGTCTTCCGGTACAACGGACATTTATATAGTGGCTATATGGTATGTATATACAATCTATTTTTACCAATGACGATCGCATTATTCTATTTCTGAACGTCGTTTGGCACGACGTTTGCGATCTTCAAAACAACAATATACAGGGTGACTCATTTTAATTAATGCACTCAAATATCTCAAAACCTGTAAGTTTTAGAAGGAAACGTTTTAGACAAAAGTTGTATGGTTTAAGGGGGACATAGATTCCAATGTGAGTCATGTGGTAGATGTCGTTTTCAAGAAATTTTAAAGGTAACGAATTTCTTAAATGAAACTCGGATATTTTTATCGACGACTGTACTTCAGATATATTCTTAAGTGATTAAGCATATATGTAAGAAAATATTTCATATACCATCTGTGCAGTGCAAAAACAAGGTCAACTAGTGCGTCATAGTTTTTCAGTAACAATATTAAGTCACTCATATTAATATATTTTGCAATCATTTTCCGCATAGAAACAGAATCATGTGATCGTGATTAGTAAAAATAGAATCATTCGATTGTATTACGTTCTATATAGCCGACGCCGCGCACAATTGCTACTGTTGTTACATAAGCATATTTATCTCTGCTTACGTCTTTATTTCGTATATTACATATCATATGATTAGAATTAATTCGTTTTTATCTTGTAATATGAGAAAATATGCGCAAGTAGTTATAAAACATAGCGCAAGTGAAGAGAAGTAATCCAACGCAACGTACAGTACTTACCTACTCGCACAACGCGGTGCCTATAACGCGAAGTTATCAGTCATGTAGTTTTGCCAAGAATTGAATCGAGGAACCATACTATTATTATATATCGATGGATTTGGCATGAAATGCTTTTTAATTTTTGTCCTTACAAAAACTTAAAAATTTGCAAAGGTGACAAAGGGGCGAGGGAGGGGGGGGGATGAAATATTGCATTTTAAAAAATTTGAATAGACCGATGGAAA
>NW_022639757.1:68040-70180 GCF_010583005.1 Odontomachus brunneus | reverse complement strand
CAAATATTGTTTACAAGCCTTTGAGTTTTGCACAACAAGTTTAATTTTTACTCCTTTGAAAATGTCGAATTTCGTTCCAAATAAGCACCATTTGCGGGAGTTTTGATTTTCTGTTTCAATTGGAAGAAAAGTGCAGCTGAAGCGCATCGAATGCTTGTGGAAGTTTATGGTGAATCTGCACCGTCGGATAAATCTTGCAGAGAATGGTTTCGACGATTTCAAAGTGGTGATTTTAGTGTTGAAGACAAAGAGCGTTCGGGTCAACCGAAAAAGTTTGAAGATGAAGAATTAGAAACATTACTCGATCAAGATTCGTGTCAAACGCAAAAAGAGCTCGCAAGAACATTGGAAGTTACTCAACAAGCTATTTCGAAACGACTCAAAGCCGCGGGATACATCCAAAAGCAAGGAAATTGGGTCCCATACGAATTGAAACCGAGAGATATCGAACGACGATTTTGCATGTCCGAAATGTTGCTTGAACGGTACAAAAAGAAGTCTTTTCTGCATCGAATCATTACCGGGGACGAAAAATGGATTCACTACGACAACCCGAAACGCAAAAAATCGTATGTAAAGCCCGGCCAACCGGGAACATCAACGCCGAAGCCGAATACCCATGATACCAAGGTAATGCTCTGTATTTGGTGGGATCAGAAGGGTGTGATCCACTATGAGCTGCTAAAACCTGGTCAAACCATCACGGGAGACTTCTACAGGCGACAATTGATCCGTTTAAAGCGAGCTATAGCCGAAAAACGTCCAGAATATGCGACCAGACACGAGTCCATAATCCACGAGCATGACAACGCTCGGCCTCATGTTGCTGTTCCGGTTAAAAACTATTTGGAAAATAGCGGATGGGAAGTTCTGGCTCACCCGCCTTATAGCCCAGACCTTGCCCCTTCCGACTACCATTTGTTTCGATCGATGCAGAACGCTTTGACTGGAATACACTTCACTTCAGAACAGGGTATCAAAAATTGGCTCGATTCATTCTTGGCTTCAAAAGATGAACGCTTCTTCCGCGACGGAATCCATAAATTGCTAGAAAGATGGGAAAAAGTAGTGGCTAGCGATGGACAATACTTTCAATAATGTATTAATTCATTTTATCATTCAAATAAATGCGTTTTTCAAGCAAAAAAACGGACCGAATTAAGTTGTACACCCAATACATATGTACAAATATGGATAATATATGACATATATTTGTCATGTAAACATAAGTGTACAGTGTAAAAGTTATTCAATATATCTTGCAAATAGACGATAGTATGCAATCGTTACTTAGCGAGAAATATGGTATAACCAAGAGGTAAAAATATGTAAGATACCTAAGCACAGACATCAGTACATTGCAGCTTTAATTTTGAACCTATTGTTACATACAATAACTTCATATACTTCTAGATAACATCACTCTGAATAAAAAAGTCCTGTACCATTTTGCAAATAACTCAACATTTTTCATGGTCGTTTGCAAAAAGGTATAGAATTGTTGTGCTCAGTTGAACTCATTGTACCTTCACACGAGCGCATTTAAAAAAAGAAAAGGACACCTTATATATTAATATGTATATATATATATATATATATATATATACACCCACATATACATATCCAAATATATATACACACACACACGCACACACACGCACGCACGCAGGCACGCACGCGCGCGCGCACACACACACACACACACACATATACTTATACATATATATATATATATATATGTATGTATGTATGTATGTTTGTATGTATGTATGTATGTATGTGTACAAATATGTAATTGTAATTAACATGAAACATATTTTTACATCAAATTATTTTTCGACAATTTGTAATGAAACAATTCGTGTATAAATACATAGAATTAATGAAAAATAAAAAAGTACGATTATACAGGGTGTTCGGAAAGTACCGGGACGCCCGAATATCAGGAAAAATATAAGTTTTACAAAAAAATGTTTCAGACAAAAGTTGTGGCGTTTAAAAAGATGTATTTACTGATTACATCAGTTTGACCTTGGGTTGCGTAGCGAAGGTCAGGTCAAGGTCACATTAATTTTTTTAAATGGAACACCCCATTTTTCATTGCATATTCTTATAGCACATCTCGAGAGCTTTCCAAAAC
>NW_022639757.1:66627-66992 GCF_010583005.1 Odontomachus brunneus | reverse complement strand
TTTTTTTTTTTTTTTTTTTTAATTTCTATGCCGATGTATAATTGTTATATAAGCAATTAAGACAGTGTCACGTCGCGATAATGGAAAATAATGGGAAAACATACTGTTTATAGTCATTGTAGACATAATGTGTTGGACGTATTTCACTGTGCATAATATGAACAAAATAAATGTATAATTCGAACAAAGCAGTCACATAACATGTTATATAAGAGTTACATCGCCAAGTAGGAAGTTACAACAAACATGTATGTTTCGATATTTGTTTTGATATTTGAGGCTTTCGTATGTATGTTATATGTTAATTGTTACATTGTGTTTGTTGAGATACTTCTCTGCTCATGTACAACTTGTTCGAATTATAT
>NW_022639757.1:64152-66617 GCF_010583005.1 Odontomachus brunneus | reverse complement strand
GGACTCGAAAGCTCGCCACGTTATGCTTTATATGTGGCACAGCTCCGTGACTCTCGCTTTGCATCGCAATATTTGGGAAATGAAAGTCCATTCACCCATACAGAACAAATATCCGAAATACATTTTATGATATCTAACCCTTTTAGGGATATATATTTTTAAACTTTGAAATTACAATTCGTGCCTTACCTTATAATTCCGTACTAACGTACTAACGTACGGAATTGTACGTTGCAAGTCAACAAGCGTTACTCGGTATCTTGGTATTTATTCTAGAACTCATCTTTACATACTCTAAATCAATTAGAATTTCTCCATCTTACATATGCAGGGTGTCCCGAAACTACCGGATGTTATTTTAATGGCAGATTCTTTAGAACATTTTAAACGAAAACTTTTATACAAAAATGTCTAGGCTATAATAGTTTTTAAATAGGAAGCGATTATATTTCACCAATAATAGGGATGAAATTTCGCGCGCTCAGACACGTCAAAATGACAAGTGATAAAGGTGTCACACGCAGTATAGAACAGTGGACACCTTCATGGTAATAATTGATCGACATTTTGTTTAAGTTGAAATATGTTATTTTTACTTGAATCATATTTAAGATGTCTTACAACTATTATTCGTATAAAAAATATACTAATGCAATGCGTACAGAAGCGGCAAAACATATTATGACAATGTTATTGTAACTTTATACAATGATCATAATATCGTTAAAAAAGTGACATTCATAGGAGCAACTTTATCACTTGTCATTTCGACGTGCCTGAGCGCGCAAAATCTCAGCCCTGTTATTGATGAAATATAATCGCTTCCTGTTTGAACACTATTATAGCCTCGACATTTTTTTATGAAAGTTTTTGTTTAGTTATTTGCGCGAAGTGAAATCCTATATCAGAATGTTCCAATTTTTGTCATTTTTAATTATACCGATAGATTTTTCTTTATATAAAATGAATGAAACATTATTTATGCTAAATTTATATTTTTCAATGTTACATTTATTTCAAAATAAAATTTCAAATATAATTCTGTTACAAAAAAACTCACTTACAAATGGACAGAAGAAAACTATTTCGTTTTTTACTTGGTCGGTCCAAGTTCTGTTAACAAAAACTCTACTTTTTTGTTTTTTTTTATTTATGAAATAATATCTCAGTGTTCGTTCAGGTAAAATGAACTCTAAATTGCTCAGAGAATGTCAGTATAAATGGAAGTTGTGAGAAGTAGGAAATCCAACATAAATAGCGACTATCTTACAAATTTGTATTTCCTTCCTCTGTGCGAGAGGGAATGAGTGAATGAGTGATTAAGTGAGTGAGTGAGTGAGTGAGACAGACAGAGAGAGAGAGAGAGAGAGAGAGAGAGAGAGAGAAAGAGAGAGACTGAGGGAAATAATTTGGATAGAATTTTGATTTAAAAAAAACAATACTAATACCCGATTTTTCTAATAATTGATTTGTATTTCAATTATTATATACATATGCGTGTATGAAATTATTTCATGTTACATGTATGTATAATATGTGTGGATACACGTTTTTTATATTTCTTACGTATAATACTTAATAAAAATTAAGAAATATAAAATCAAAATACACAATAATAAAGATACTTCATTTATTTGCAAAAGCAGGTATTTTAGTATCCTATACATATTTTACAATAATTTTTTATTCAAATTTATTTTTTATTTATACATTAACGTTTTATTTGGAACATAATAATTTTAATTTTTGTAATCTGTCTTTCCTATTAATGTGCTTATTAGTTAAAAAAATTCTTTTTTAATATGTATATACTACAAAAAGAATTTGAATTAACATTAACATATTCAATTTTATTTAATATTTATTTAATATTTTGAATTAACATATTCAATTGAGGATTTCATATTTTATTTTTATATAAAGGATAAAACAATTGTTATTGTGTTCCGTACGGGAGCTGTCGTCCGCACGGATCGCGGGCGGCGGGCGGCCGTGCACCAGGCGCGTTCCGCGCGCGGGCGACTACCGCTCGCCGCGGCTTCACGCCGCCGCCGCTACGCGGCAGCGCGCCGAGCCGGGGCCGTTACACGCGGTTAAATTTCGGTGCGGCGCCTATATAAGACGCCGCGGACGCCGACTCTAAGCCTTTTGACTACTATTGCACATCAGGTCACTGCCTCGCTCAGGTATTATTTTGCACTATATCTAGCTTCATATCGCCTTCTTGAGTGCGTCAGCACGTTGGGCTCTTGCCTCGCTCGAGGTATACGTTGCATATCTGCATTGAACTTTACTGCCTTAAGAGTGTCGTAGACACGTTGGCATTTGTGCTTAGGTCTTCGGTGACTCTACACAGCCCTTTAGAGTGCGCTTGCACGTTGGGCTAATGTCTCTAGAGTATCCGAGGACACGTTGACATCTGTGTTACGAAGTGTACGGTAACTCCACGGATCTCCAACCTTCTC
>NW_022639757.1:61008-64142 GCF_010583005.1 Odontomachus brunneus | reverse complement strand
AGTCGCTGCCAGGGACGCAGCATATATACGCGAGCCCAGCTCGCCTTCACGTCCGCACAGGACTTAGTCGCTGCCAGGGACGCAGCATATACACGCGAGCCCAGCTCGCCTTCACGTCCGCACAGGATTTAGTCGCTGCCCGGGACGCAGCACATACACGCGAGCCCAGCTCGCCTTCACGTCCGCACAGGACTTAGTCGCTGCCAGGGACGCAGCACATAAACGCGAGCCGTGCTCGCCTTCACGTCCGCACGGGACTTAGACGCTGCCAGAGACGCAGCATATACAAAACACGGAGCCAAAGACTCCCGTCGCCGAATAACTTCGCGAATCACTTGCACCCCACGTCATCTTACGGGGCCACTGGATAGCGGACTGTTAGCGACGAAGACCGCGGTCTCCACACGGCGAGCGGACATCAATCCGCATCCCGCATAACGAACCGGCCGCTCTCCACCCTCGGGCCGTTCGAAACATATTGAGAGAAAACAGTTCTTTGTACTAGTTTCATATGCTACACATTTTTATAAAGAATTTTCTATTAAGATGATGTACATTTTATAAAAGTACTATTTGTTACGTAGAACGCAGATTAATGAAGGATACGAAATTTCTTACTGAAAATGAAATATTACTTTCGTTTACATAAATAAGCATGAATTAATATCGCAATCACAGTTGAAACAATTGCATTAATCTAAGACTAGCAGGTCTTATCACGGGGAAATCTACATGAAGTAAGTTTCCTACAAATTATTAAAATCACTTATGTGTTTTTATGCGATGTTCTTTTTCCCAACATACATTTTTGAGGACATCTTTATTTGTTATTTTATTACAAGTAATAATTTTATTACAGTAATGAATTCACATTACTTGTTTAAAATATGTCACAGTATGTCATTGTATTCTTTAATTTTCCCTTGCACTGCTTGTAGAATACCATATGTCAACGATTAATATCTATCTAGTTTTGATATTTCCTTCAAATCTCAATACTTTACTTGTATTTTATATCACATCATTGCTAATAACAAAAGGTATATAATTTTATAATTTGTAGCATGATCACATTAAAACCTCTTTTTCTCTTATCCGTGATGGGACCCGCTAATCTACGATTTATGCAATTATTTCAACTGTGATTGCGATCTTGTACTATATTGAAAATTTTATACTTATATTTGTTATTGCTTGAAATTATTATATAACTATTATAACATTGAAAATTTTATATTTATTTTTTTATTGTTGAAAGGTAATGGGTGTTTACGACAATTCGAGTTAGAGTTAGTTCCACTAGGGCCGAAATAAGTTACAGACATCACCATCTACTACTATTATGATTCATGACAACCCAAAGCTATCCAATGCTGTCTCACGACTGCAAACAGTGGATTAGGCAGAACAATATCGTGACAGATACACGAGGTAATAATTTTGTATTATTGATTATAAAATCATCTGGTGTTGTTTTCTAATAATATTTTATTTATTCTTAATTAAAGTTATATAACCATTAAAATATATATTATATTTTTCAAATATTATCCTAAAGTAAAAGTCACACTATTTTAACCTATTTGCAAATATTGTTTTTACATAATTCATGCAGGTGCAAGTCCACAATAAATTATATCATTAGAGTATACCCAGTAAGCAATCTGCGCGGACTGTCGACAGGATCTGTCGAATCCAAGCAGGATCTGTCGACAGATCCATAGACATCTACGTCCCCAATCTGCCGCCAGACTGTTGACAGGGTCTGCGCGCAGTCTGTCACCAATCTGTCGTCAGAGACTGCTAAAACAGTTTCTGTGTGCCATTCTGTCAACAGATACTGTTGACAGACTCTGCGTAAAATCTGCTCGCACAGGTTTGGCTATCAGGGTATTGATGACAAAACAAGATAAATTTGTTTGCACAGTTTGTTTTAAATTATATGTAATTCTACAAACATTTTTTAATGGCTTGGTTTATACATCGTACACTTAATACACGTACTAAATAGTATCAAGTGCACGATGTAAATCAAGCCAATGTTATTATTTTTTAACATTATTTGAGTTATTTCTTTTATACTTTAATACTCATTACAACTAAACAGTTTTAGATAAAAAATGGATGTAATATAAATGTGGGAAATATTTTTTGATCACCCATCTGATGAAGATGAGGATAACTTCTAACCTCCACGGGAACATCATATAAGGATCCCACATTTTTTTGAAAACATTGTCGTAATATACTCATTGACAGGTAAAAGAATCTGACGTTTTGCTGTACTATAATAATTTATTGTTTTAAGTTTATATAAATGTTCTTGCATTATATATTTTGATTACAATAAACTATATTAACATTATTAAAATAGATTTTAAATCACATTTTCGAGTGGAAAAGACAACATTTGAACAACTAGTATAAACACTTGGACCACGTCTGAATGCGCACGACCCTGAAAACGTGTCTCCAAATAAGCAAATAGCTATTGCCTTATGATTCTTTGGTAATCAGGAAGTATATAAGTTAGTATATTTTATTTTTATACGAAAAATATCTGCAATAGTATATTTGGCTAAATCATTTTTTTTCTTCTACATTTCTTTCATTTATTTTTGACTTCTTAACTAAATATTTGCGATAATTTTATGTATAAGTATGTGTGCATACAAAATTTTTGTTTTAGGTCAATAGCAGATAGATTTGAAATATCTAAGGACACTGTTTGGAGAATTGTATTTCAAGTAGCAATATTATTAACTGAAGATGTTGGTACATATATTAAATGGCCTGAACCTCACGAAATGATAAAGATAGAAAGAGAATTTCGTAAAATTAATGGTTTTCTTGGCGTCATTGGATCAATCGATGGTTCCCACATAGCAATAAGTGCACCAACAGAAAATAGCGACAATTATATTAACCATAAAGATTACCATTCTATAGTTACAAGGGATTTGCGATTATATTAGGACCTTAACTTAGTTTCCGCCCGCAAATGTTAGATGGCAATGCAAACAGTTCTAGTAGTCATTACTAACGAAACAGGTAGTTTGTGATTAATTTCGACATTTCTCGATAACATTCAGTCAGCATACACAATTATTTTCCTAAACAACAATTTCTTTTGC
>NW_022639757.1:60429-60725 GCF_010583005.1 Odontomachus brunneus | reverse complement strand
TTGAGTGGTACACGCTTCCGAAATGTTGAAGAAGTGCGAGAATGGGTGGACGAATGGATTGCTTCGAAACAAACATCGTTTTATCGAGATGGTATCGCCCAGTTGCCAGAAAGATGGCAAAAAGTTGTAGAAAGTGATGGAAAATACTTTCATTGAAATAATTTAAATAAATTTTTTACAATAAATGCTTTTTCTCAGTATTTTTTGGGCGGAAACTAAGTTAAGGTCCTAATAAGTTACGATTTATAAATGTATTTACAGGAATGTGTGGTAGCGTTCATGATGCAAGAATCTGT
>NW_022639757.1:60288-60419 GCF_010583005.1 Odontomachus brunneus | reverse complement strand
ATACTCGTTATCGTGTTTTGTTTGTCGGTCTTTCGGCGTTTTATTGTTGGCGCAACGCGCCGGTGCACGGCCCGACTGATGGTCGGTCGGGCCGGAGTAGTGACGATGCAGGTGTGCATCGTTACAATTTA
>NW_022639757.1:59138-60278 GCF_010583005.1 Odontomachus brunneus | reverse complement strand
TCATTATATGCTAACTCCTTATCGAGATAATGGTCATTTAAATAATTTACAAAATAACTTCAACACAAAATTGTCAAGAACGCGTGTAGTTATTGAACGTGCTTTTGGTATGCTGAAAGGAAGATTTCGAAAATTGAAATATATTTATATGTATAATACAGAAATGATACCTTTGGTTATACTTACTTGTTGTATTTTACATAACATATGTATAGAGAATGAAGACGAACATGGAATTTGATGCAATAGATATGGAAGATAATAATGATATTGCATTAATGGACGGATTAGAAAAAAGAGATCTCATTTCTACTTTATTGTAAGAATATTGTAATAGATAATGTATAATTAAAATTATATATTTTTATGAATTACACATATTAATTATGAAGAAAACGTTAAGTAAAATGTTCTATGCAACTTCAACGAAAAGATCAATTATTTACCGCATAAACCACTAATGATTCACGTAGCCATATGCTAAAATTCCTAATAATATAATAAAAGTGCTAATAATTTTATATGTAATGTTAATTACACTAATTGTAATTAAAGGAAAAATATATAGCATGAAGCAATAGCATATTTATAAAACATACATATGTGATCATATTTAACAAATGTATTGCATATAATCTGAAAGCATATACTTTTACATATATAATTTTAAAATAAAATCTTGAAATAAAAAAAAAGCAATGTACGTAGTAAATTTTTCTTAATATTGTATCCGCGCGTAAGAAACATTTTTTGTTCAGAGTAGTCTAATCTACAAGTATATGATAACTATTGTATTTAGCGACAGGTGCAAGGTTCAATATACTGATGTCTGTCACTAGATACAACAGCTGTTATATATTTGTAGATTAGGTCACTCTCAACAAAAAATCCTGTACCATTGTACAAATAATACTCAAGTTTTTGAGTTATTTATTAAAGAAGCTTCTATATATTGCTATTTTCAAGCACTAATAACACGACATTTTGCGTAGTTGTTTTCAAAATGATAGTGGACTTTTGTACTCAATTTAATCAATTCTACTTTTACATGAGCAGTTACATGATTTATATCAAACACCATGTATATTTTTATTATATGTATATATATTTCAATAAAAACATTTTAAAATAATAAATAAC
>NW_022639757.1:59044-59128 GCF_010583005.1 Odontomachus brunneus | reverse complement strand
TCAAAATGTTCCCAGATGTGTCTTGCTTCACCAGTATGATTGTTTGCATCCTTTAACGTTTAATATTTTTTTTTCACACTGTTT
>NW_022639757.1:58668-59034 GCF_010583005.1 Odontomachus brunneus | reverse complement strand
ATGTGTCTTGCTTCACCAGTATGATTGTTTGCATCCTTTAACGTTTAATATTTTTTCTTCACACTGTTTCATTTGGTACTACAATTTTCTGCGGTCAAATTGTAACCATGTATGTTCATAGATAGAGCAATAATTTTCCATATTTGTTTGTTGCATGGATGCCTGACAGATTCTGGATGCTCACTCATTTTTGATAGCAACAATTTGACCATCTCGTTTGTCCATTGAACTCTGTAATTCACTAATTTTATGAAAATTATCTATTATTGCAAAATATTAAAATAATAAATTTGTAGAGATGATAATATGTTCGTTTTCTATTTACATTTTGTACAATAACTTTGTTAATAATCAATATTTTAAAAC
>NW_022639757.1:58210-58658 GCF_010583005.1 Odontomachus brunneus | reverse complement strand
CTCAACAAAAAATCCTGTACCATTGTACAAATAATACTCAAGTTTTTGAGTTATTTATTAAAGAAGCTTCTATATATTGCTATTTTCAAGCACTAATAACACGACATTTTGCGTAGTTGTTTTCAAAATGATAGTGGACTTTTGTACTCAATTTAATCAATTCTACTTTTACATGAGCAGTTACATGATTTATATCAAACACCATGTATATTTTTATTATATGTATATATATTTCAATAAAAACATTTTAAAATAATAAATAACATTGAATAATATATAAATAACATTATTTTTATATAAACTTTTTGTTATTTGTTATATATTTAAATATATATATATATATAAAAGCATTTCTCCAATATTAATAGTCATATATTTAAATTATTACTTAAATCTTACTTATACATTTTAATAATATAATAAAAACTCATAGTCATTTTAATAATAT
>NW_022639757.1:58024-58200 GCF_010583005.1 Odontomachus brunneus | reverse complement strand
TACTAACAAAATGATTCTATAAGTAATTGTTTAAATTTGTCACCTATTAACAAAGATATTAAACAAAGATTTTAAAGATGGTCATAATATTTACAGTGGCTATAATAATATTATATCTTGTCTTTTACATAACTTTGTTTTTATTTACAAATTTTTTATGTACATACCACAAACAT
>NW_022639757.1:56624-58014 GCF_010583005.1 Odontomachus brunneus | reverse complement strand
TCATTTTAATAATATAATAAAAACTTAATAATATAATATAACTCATTTTAATAATATAATTAAAAAATAAACTTTATTTTAACGTCACAGTAAGTTTTGGAATCACATTTCTTATTTATTTATGTATTTTTCTAATAAAGATAGAAAACGTTCTCTTTGGGCGTAATTTTCTTGATGATGTTTTTCTCTTTGTTCTTTTAATTCTGCACTCCAGTTCGGTACTTTAGTTCGTCTTTTCCTTATCGGTCGATTATTTAAAGAGTGGTTCGAAATTTTCTGTGTCCTGATCTAAGTATTCATTATTTTTATTTAAAGCATTTGCATTTATTGTAAATCCGCCTTGATGCTATTGATAAAGGTGTAAATGTTGGATTCGTGTTTAACATATCATTCATTTTATCAAAATGTTCCCAGTTGTGTCTTCCTTCACCAGTATGATTGTTTGCATCCTTTAACGTTTTATATTTTTTCTTCATACTGTTCCATTTGGTACTACAATTTTCTGCGGTCAAATTGTAACCATGTATGTTCATAGATAGAGCAATAATTTTCCATATTTGTTTGTTGCATGGATGCCTGACAGATTCTGGATGCTCACTCATTTTTGATAGCAACAATTTGACCATCTCGTTTGTCCATTGAACTCTGTAATTCACCAATTTTATGAAAATTATCTATTATTGCAAAATATTAGAATAATAAATTTGTAGAGATGATATTATGTTCGTTTTCTATTTACATTTTGTACAATAACTTTGTTAATAATCAATATTTTAAAACAGTGCTCGGAACAGTTTTCAAATATAAAAATACATTATACAAAATATCGACTATTGCATTCGTATATTAGCATTATGGTGGACTACTAACAAAATGATTCTATAATTGTTTAAATTTGTCATCTATTAACAAAGATATTAAACAAAGATTTTAAAGATGGTCATAATATTTACAATGGCTATAATAATATTATATCTTGTCCTTTACATAACTTTGTTTTTACTTACAAATTTTTTATGTACATACCACAAACATTTACTTCTCTCGAGTAGTCTTCCATTGCAGAAAGCAAAACCCTGTCGAAAACAGATCCATTAAAATTCGTTAGAATAACCGTGCTTTGGTTCTTGCTGATAAAATATATTAAGTAACAAAACAATACTACGTGATTTTATGATATAATAGGATTTTATGATACATAGGATTTTACAAAATTATTACCTATGTGATGTATCTGTCACGATATTGTTCTGCCTAATCCACTGCTTGCAGTTGTGAGACAGCATTGGGTAGCTTTGGGTTGTCATGAATCATAATAGTAGTAGATGTTGATGTCTGTAACTTATTTCGGCCCTAGTGGAACTAACTCTAACTCGAATTGTCGTAAACA
>NW_022639757.1:55097-55217 GCF_010583005.1 Odontomachus brunneus | reverse complement strand
TTGTCATGAATCATAATAGTAGTAGATGTTGATGTCTGTAACTTATTTCGGCCCTAGTGGAACTAACTCTAACTCGAATTGTCGTAAACACCCATTATTTAGTGAAGAATAACTTCATTT
>NW_022639757.1:53601-55087 GCF_010583005.1 Odontomachus brunneus | reverse complement strand
ATTGGGTAGCTTTGGGTTGTCATGAATCATAATAGTAGTAGATGGTGATGTCTGTAACTTATTTCGGCCCTAGTGGAACTAACTCTAACTCGAATTGTCGTAAACACCCATTATTTAATGAAGAATAACTTCATTTACAAAGAAACTCTACATTTCAACATTACGGATGCAATATGAAAATGCAAGTTAATATAATGAGATGAAGGAAATATGTTATTATATTAAAATATCTTTTTTTATATATACTGCGTTCTACGTTATTTTATTTTAAATTTTCTTACCTTTCAGTTATTCTTACCATTCTGCTGCTTTTCTCTGCGATTACATTTTCTTTTCCATATTTATTTGCATCTCTTATATCTGTTTTCACTTTTACTTTTTTTTATTATTATTTTTCTTGGTTGCGAATATAGACTTCTTTTAACTTATGCTACATTGTGATGCTCGAGATAATTTTCAAATCTTATGATTTTTTTTATATTAATTGAAATAATATATTGTTATAATTGTCTTATTTATTTGAGAAGTTTTGAACTTTTCTCCAAGATGCACTACTCTTTGTTGCAGCACGATTGTTATACCTTGTGAGAGAATATATTTTTATAGTAATCAAGTATCTCAACGCTTGCATTCGATGATTATAACATTTATCGTTAACATCGAACCATGTAATATGCATTTTTTTTGTCTCCTGTACACATTCCATTACAATATTATCAAGGATGTTTGTGGATGCCCAATGATATTGCCACGTTTTACTAAATGTCATTAATTGTGTTTTAATAATGTTTGTAAACAAAGCTGTTGGGCGTACTAATTTTGTTATCGTTGGAGTGTCTTCGTCTGCATTTGGATATTCTCTAAATTCTATATATTTTTATTAGCCGTACATTTATCCATTGGCGTTTTCATCATACAATTACGGCATTTATCACATTTATTCCTTTCCACATTTCGTCGTGCCACATATTCAGCAAAATATGCAATAGCATTATCATTGTAACTACTGCATGGCTCATTAATATTTTCAATATCTTTGTTATCAAAATATTGTTCGATTACCATCACATCTTCCGTAAGTAAATCATTCTCCGGTTCATCACTCTCTGGAATGGCAGCGGTTGTATCCATGACATTTTCAATCGCTTTAGTAAGTCCACTCGGTGAATTAATGAGAGTCTCAGTTTCGGGGCATTGAACATTGCCTTTTTCACTTGTTAGAATATATCCCGTGGAAAGTATATGTCTGATGGAAAGTCGTATCATTCTTGCAGTCGGATTTGGATTAAATCCTCCGCGTTGTCGAAGTTTCGAAAATAAATGCTCCACTGAATCTTGGTTGCACAATCCTGTAGGTAACTGAAATGTTTCATTTTGACTTACGAGTGTTTTATAAGTACCGAGAATAGCTTTTATAGTTATAAGGAAGCCGTTAAAACAAGGTACTTTATTGATTCCTTGTGCTGACTTTGACCATCTCGAGCAT
>NW_022639757.1:53466-53591 GCF_010583005.1 Odontomachus brunneus | reverse complement strand
GCTATGACGTCTTCCTCTTCAATGTCAGCTTCTTGAGCTGCTTCTATTTCCATCCGTCTGCTTTGTTTCATTTGTGCATAATTTTCGTTAACACCCTTCCTCTCCTTCTCGAAATTAAGTGGCAT
>NW_022639757.1:53245-53456 GCF_010583005.1 Odontomachus brunneus | reverse complement strand
TGCAAGCATCAATAATATTATTCATGCGCTCTGCGAATTCTGCTGTTGCTTGCCACGTACTTGTATTTAATTCTTCTTCATGGCCAGCTGTTTTTATTGCGGCAGCATAAGTATGATTGAATAATTGAAACGCTCTTTTAACATTCATAGCTTCGAAACTGTTCAGTTGAATGTGCGCTTCTGTGATATGAGATAATAAATTAGAGCCTCT
>NW_022639757.1:52120-53235 GCF_010583005.1 Odontomachus brunneus | reverse complement strand
AATAATTAAAGAAATTGATAATTTTCGTTATAACGTTTATATGATTGTCTCACCATAAGAGTGGGTTTCTTTTTAATTGTATTAGTGGCAACATTTAATATAACAATCGATTTCTGAATCTGATATTTCAATAAATATTTTAATGCATGCATGTCTTTTTGGTTTTAGTATTGCTGGTATACCTTGTAAATTTGACTTTTCTCCTTCTTTATGAAATATAAATGTACTATATGAACACGTTGATGATAAAGAATGTGTTTTCTGATATTTGCGGCTGAAATTTCGTAATTTTTTTTTTTTATTCAGTTACTAACAAGGAGATGCTACAAACTGCTAAATCGATTTCTGAACGAGACATAGCACGTTCGCTAGTTGCGATGTTAAGCATTAATCATAATTGGGATTTGTACCAATGGGCTTTCGTTTGTGAGAAATTACAATATAAAGTTTGGGTTGCGGGACTGTACCACAGATATAGCTAAAGATGCACTATCTTTCAGTGAGGCGGTGTGGCTGAGCAGATTGATCTCCCATGTCGAATATTTTTGAGTGTTCGAATCCAGTCGACGAGTTTTCTTGTACGATGTTTTTTTTTTTCTTACCTTAGGGCATGTAATTAATGTTTTTCGAATATGATACATTTATTTTGCATATGTCTCGTTTTTATGCTAATAATCAGGGGTAATTAGGAAATTGTCAGGCTTGTTTAACGCAAATATACACATATTTTGCTTACAATGAAATATATATTTAGTACATATTAAAAAATTAATATATTTGTGTTTGCATTAAACAAGCCTGATACTTCCCTAATTACCCTTTATTAATAGTATAAAAACGAGACATATGTAAAACATATGTATCATATTTGAAAAACATTAATTATGTGCCCTAAGGTAAGAAAAAAAACACCGCATAAAGATCACTCGTCGCCAGGATTCGAACGCTTGCTGCCGGCTCAAAAATGTTCGCCGTGGGAGTCTCACTCTGCTCAGCCACGTCGCCTCTCTGAAAGACGATTGCAACTTTAGTCATATCTGTGATACAGTCCTCGCGCGAGACCACTCAAGGCTCTTATGCCTTTTGCCTGTTGCCAGCTTTGACTGCACATCAGT
>NW_022639757.1:51818-52110 GCF_010583005.1 Odontomachus brunneus | reverse complement strand
CTGATAGCAAGTTCAGCTCGCCTGTCTATCATCTCGGATTCAGCCTCTGTTGCTTTCTTGCCAACCAGAGCTGAATCTCATTCGAACCGGTTCCGACACTCACGAAAGGAGACGGACTAGTGTCTCCATCCTCTGAGTGACTATCATCCTCCGAAAGGGGGATTCTTTCCCAGCGCGGAGGCGCCGGGCAACTCCACGCGGGCTTTATACTGAGCCACGCAGTGCGCTTATACACAAGAGCACTCTCGCACTTTCCTCTCACCATTTTTCGAGGCTCCTGAATAGGAGAGCA
>NW_022639757.1:50995-51789 GCF_010583005.1 Odontomachus brunneus | reverse complement strand
ACTCGTCGCCAGGATTCGAACGCTTGCTGCCGGCTCAAAAATGTTCGCCGTGGGAGTCTCACTCTGCTCAGCCACGTCGCCTCTCTGAAAGACGATTGCAACTTTAGTCATATCTGTGATACAGTCCTCGCGCGAGACCACTCAAGGCTCTTATGCCTTTTGCCTGTTGCCAGCTTTGACTGCACATCAGTTATTCTTTTACGCTCTAGCTAGCTTCAAATCGCCTTTTTGAGTGCGCAAGCACGTTGGGCACTTGCTTCACCAGAGGTATACTTGCATATCTGTATCGATCTTCACTGCCTTAAGAGTGTCGTAGACACGTTGGCATTTGTGTTTAGATTACGGCAATTCTACACAACTTTTCGCAGCCCTTTAGAGTGCGCTTGCACGTTGGGCTAACGCCTCTAGAGTGTCCGAGGACATGTTGGCGTTTGGGTTACGAAGTGTATGGTAACTCCACGGATCTCCACCTTCTCAATACGATCGAGGATTGAGAGAAGGCTTCGCGCGATCACTTCGGATTGCCTTGACGCTTCCACCGCGGTGGACGTCTCTCTTCGCGACTTCTCCCGTATTGCATATACTGGATATTATCGCCGACAGAACTTACTGTTGGGATCACGCCTCCGCGCGAGTCGTCATTGTCATCAAGAACTCTGCGGCCAGGGCCGCAGCTCTCTCGTGAGCCACGCTCGCATTTACGTCCGCCTAGGACTTAGCCGCTGCCAGGGACGCAGCATATACACGCGAGCCACGCTCGCATTTACGTCCGCCTAGGACTTAGCCGCTGCCAG
>NW_022639757.1:47525-48241 GCF_010583005.1 Odontomachus brunneus | reverse complement strand
CGCTGCCAGGGACGCAGCATATACACGCGAGCCACGCTCGCATTTACGTCCGCCTAGGACTTAGCCGCTGCCAGAGACGCAGCATATACACGCGAGCCCAGTTCGCTTTCACGTCCGCACCGGACTTAGTCGCTGTCAGGGACGCAGCTCTCACGCGAGCCAAGCTCGCTATTGCTTCGCTGCCAGGGCCGCAGCCCTCACGCGAGACATACTCGCTATTACTTCCCTGCAAGAGGCACAGCGCTCTCGCACCACCTGATCGCTGGCCTAAGTCTACTCAAGACTTCTACGTCGTCGCATCCGCGACTCTATATGCGAGGACTCTTCGCTTCTCGTCTCGACGAGACTTAGCATTCGTCACGCACACGGTATTATCAACGCACGTTTACGGTTACCTGCACGTCAACGTCAGGCTTCGACTCGGCCGCGTACGCGATTCAGAGTTACGTTTGCGTGTATGCTCGCACTACAAGACATCGCATTTGCCGCGTGCGCGACTGATAGCAAGTTCAGCTCGCCTGTCTATCATCTCGGATTCAGCCTCTGTTGCTTTCTTGCCAACCAGAGCTGAATCTCATTCGAACCGGTTCCGACACTCACGAAAGGAGACGGACTAGTGTCTCCATCCTCTGAGTGACTATCATCCTCCGAAAGGGGGATTCTTTCCCAGCGCGGAGGCGCCGGGCAACTCCACGCGGGCTTTATACTGAGCCACG
>NW_022639757.1:47376-47515 GCF_010583005.1 Odontomachus brunneus | reverse complement strand
GATCTGGGCGGCCATTCAATCGATCCTCTTCTACCAATCCATTTATTAGGAAACACTTCATTAAGGTAATCTCGAGTAACTACCGCGAAGTGAGCTGGGGCTCCATCTTGTTGAAACCAAACTTGTACAAAAGCAGGTT
>NW_022639757.1:47243-47366 GCF_010583005.1 Odontomachus brunneus | reverse complement strand
TCGACGGCATTACGAACCAGCCGCTCTAGACCTCAGGCCGTTCGAAACAATACCAAATATTTAAATGTATACCAAATATATGTATATATACCCACACGATTTATGTTTCAGGTAGACATTTTT
>NW_022639757.1:45456-47233 GCF_010583005.1 Odontomachus brunneus | reverse complement strand
TGCGATAAAATACGGCCCAACAATATTTTGTCCAATAATTCCTGCCCAAACATTAAGTTTTTGTGGGTGTTGAGTATGCGAATCTCTCATCCAATGAGGATTAACATCCGCCCAATATCGCATGTTCTGACGATTGGCAGATCCGCTCAATTCAAAAGTAGCTTTGTCAGAAAAACAAATCCAACTAAAGAATTGATTGTTATCATCATATCTTCTCATCATTTCATCGCAAAACTCTACTCTTCTGTCATAGTCATCTTCAGAGAGTTCTTGGACGAGTCGTATTTTAAACGGGTGGTAACCGTGTGACTTTAAAACTTTTGTAACGGATTTTCGGTCGATATCATATTCCTGAGCTATTCTCGAAGGAGGATTGTGCGGGTTTTCAATAATATTTTGGAGAACCTGCATAGACACGTCATCGTTAGTAGCTGTTTTTGGTCTACCCGATCTTCGTTCGTCAATAACTGAACCAGTTCTCTGGAATCGTAAAACAGTACGATGGACAGTAGATTTTGAAATAAGATCACGATTTGGAAATCTGTTATTAAACAGCGTGGCAACTTCTTCATAGGATCTCATTTTATCACCACATCCTCGCATTATAAGAACATGAATACGCTCTGTATCAGTCAAACGCATTTTCGATACAACCGATAGAAAACCAACCATAAACTTACAATGCAACAATGAATAATTGTATGAAATTATTTGTACAACGATAACGGCATGAAGAAGATACTCGAAAACAATTTAAAGCTTATGAGGTCAAAACTTCTTATTTGCATAAATAATGTGGTAGTTACCTAATCAATACGGGTTTTACACAGAACTTTTTTATGTAAAATTAGTACATAATAATATTTCTGTGTAAAACCCGTATTGATTAGGTAACTACCACATTATTTATGCAAATAAGAAGTTTTGACCTCATAAGCTTTAAATTGTTTTCGAGTATCTTCTTCATGCCGTTATCGTTGTACAAATAATTTCATACAATTATTCATTGTTGCATTGTAAGTTTATGGTTGGTTTTCTATCGGTTGTATCGAAAATGCGTTTGACTGATACAGAGCGTATTCATGTTCTTATAATGCGAGGATGTGGTGATAAAATGAGATCCTATGAAGAAGTTGCCACGCTGTTTAATAACAGATTTCCAAATCGTGATCTTATTTCAAAATCTACTGTCCATCGTACTGTTTTACGATTCCAGAGAACTGGTTCAGTTATTGACGAACGAAGATCGGGTAGACCAAAAACAGCTACTAACGATGACGTGTCTATGCAGGTTCTCCAAAATATTATTGAAAACCCGCACAATCCTCCTTCGAGAATAGCTCAGGAATATGATATCGACCGAAAATCCGTTACAAAAGTTTTAAAGTCACACGGTTACCACCCGTTTAAAATACGACTCGTCCAAGAACTCTCTGAAGATGACTATGACAGAAGAGTAGAGTTTTGCGATGAAATGATGAGGAGATATGATGATAACAATCAATTCTTCAGTTGGATTTGTTTTTCTGACGAAGCTACTTTTGAATTGAGCGGATCTGTCAATCGTCAGAACATGCGATATTGGGCGGATGTTAATCCTCATTGGATGAGAGATTCGCATACTCAACACCCACAAAAACTTAATGTTTGGGCAGGAATTATTGGACAAAATATTGTTGGGCCGTATTTTATCGCAGGGAACATAAATGCTGAGAATTATCTGCATCTATTACGAACGCAAGTGGTCCCACGTATCCAAGAAATTTTTGAACCTGCT
>NW_022639757.1:44327-45446 GCF_010583005.1 Odontomachus brunneus | reverse complement strand
TATATATATATATATATATATATATATATATATATATATATATATATATATATATATATATATGTATGTAACGAGCCGTTCGCAAAACAAATAGAATAAGAACCGGATGAACGATAATCAAACGACTCGTCACGAAATTGAACACGCGACAAACCGAGGTAAACATCAGCGACCGATCGCAAAGATCACAACATAATATCATGTTAAAAGTAGTATAAAAGACCGCACGAAAAGCTCAGTGGAGAGCAGTCTTCCGAGGCACTCCGCTGCACAGAGCTCAGACTCCAACAGCAGTAGCACCTCGCGAACACCGCTAACTAGAACACCGTTTCCTAGACCTTCCTCGTCACCGATCCGTCGACTTGTTGGATACGTAAAGTCGGCATTCCTCGATACCGCTCCGTCGACTTATTGGATTCGTAAAGCCGACATCCGCGTAGACTTATTGGATTCGTAAAGTCTACATCCTTGCTCACCGCTCCGTCGACTTGTTGGATACGTAAAGTGGACATTCCTCGATATCGCTCCGTCGACTCATTGATACGTAAAGTCGACATTCCTCGATACCGCTCCGTCGAATTATTAGATTCGTAAAGTCGACATCCGCGTAGACTTATTGGATACGTAACGTCTACCTCCTTGATTACCGCTCCGTCGGCTTGTTGGATTCGTAAAGCCGATATCCACGTAGACTTATTAAATCCGTACCGGCTACCGCTCCGTCGACTCAGTGGATTCGTAGAGTCGACACTCGCAGAGACGTGTCGGATTCGTAAAGCCTACATCCTCGCGTACCGATCCGTCACCTCACGCGATTTGTAAGGTCGATCCCGCGAAGCCGCACCGCCGCCTCGGGGAAATCGATCCCCGCGGCACCGTATCGTAGCGCACAACCGCAACGCCAAATCCGACGCATCACGCCAGCAGAGCCGTGTTGGTCGTCAAGTAACGGCTCTCTTCGCGCGACCAAAAATTAAAGATCCAAACGTCAACATCGTGCCGCAAGCACAACACGATCGACGCGTCACACGACCGCCCGCGTCCCGCGACCGCCAGCGGTCCTACAGCCGAGCACGGCCGCAGCAGACATCAACACGCGCGAACACAAAAACCCCCGTA
>NW_022639757.1:44060-44317 GCF_010583005.1 Odontomachus brunneus | reverse complement strand
CGAGAAAAATGTTTCAGACAAATTGTATGTGTTTTTAGCCAAAGATTCCGAATATGCAATAAAAAATAGGGGTTCCCATTTAAGATTTCAAACTTGCACCCCCTCACCGCCCAGGGGGAGGGGTGGGGAAGCTAATTTTAACGTCATTGTACGTCCCGCTGGAAATGACGAAATTTTGATTGTAAACATTTTTTCGTAGTGTGCTTATTTTTCGAGTTATTTGGCTGCCTAAGTTAAAATGGGTCACTCTGTATATA
>NW_022639757.1:43487-43664 GCF_010583005.1 Odontomachus brunneus | reverse complement strand
GTAAATCAAAATTTTTCAATTATGCAGAAGTGAGTAAGAAAGAAAAGGAATAAAACTCTATTATTATAAGAATAATTATGAATCTTAAATCAAACGTAATTGTTTAGTTTTTTTCAATCGTTGATTATTAGCATTAGGTATCGGATACCTTACGTCCGCTTCTCCCGTAGTAGAAAT
>NW_022639757.1:42589-42979 GCF_010583005.1 Odontomachus brunneus | reverse complement strand
CTCGAAAAATAAGCACACTACGAAAAAATGTTTAGAATCAAAATTTCGTCATTTCGAGGGGGACGTACAATGACGTTAAAATTAGCCCCCCCACCCCTCCCCCTGGGCGGTGAGGGGGGGCAAGTTTGAAATCTTAAATGGGAACCCCTATTTTTTATTGCATATTCGGAATCTTTGGCTAAAAACACATACAATTTGTCTGAAACATTTTTCTCGATTCATGATAGATGGCGCTGTAATCGACGAAATTCAATTTCTTCGATTTCTCTTACTGAGAACCCATGCTTACGATTCTGCAATAAATTAACAATAAAAATACCACGTTTTCATTGTTAATACGCGAAATTAGACTTAAAATAAACTTCTCATTATTTTATGCTTCATCACTGC
>NW_022639757.1:37257-42125 GCF_010583005.1 Odontomachus brunneus | reverse complement strand
ATTGTTAATTTATTGCAGAATCGTAAGCATGGGTTCTCAGTAAGAGAAATCGAAGAAATTGAATTTCGTCGATTACAGCGCCATCTATCATGAATCGAGAAAAATGTTTCAGGCAAATTGTATGTGTTTTTAGCCAAAGATTCCGAATATGCAATGAAAAATAGGGGTTCCCATTTAAGATTTCAAACTTGCCCCCCCTTACCGCGCAGGGGAAGGGGTGGGGGTGCTAATTTTAACGTCATTGTACGTCCCCCTCGAAATGACGAAATGTTGATTCTAAACATTTTTTCGTAGTGTGCTTATTTTTCAAGTTATTTGGCTGCCTAAGTTAAAATGGGTCACCCTGTATATATATATGCAGAGGTGGCCAAAAGTCTGAATACACCCAAATATGTCATAAACAATGCATTTTAGAAGAAAATATTTCAGACAAAAGTTGTAAGGCTTAAAAAATGCATTCAACGATAGTAGTTATTTCACATAGCATGGCGTCGCCGAGATCAGAATAAGGTCAACTTTGCTTTTTTAAATAGAAACATATTTTTTATTACAGCATTTAATTCTACGTGAAAAAGCAAACAACTTTTGTTAGAAAAAATTTTTTATACGACCTCTATTTTTTTTTAATTTTTCAATGTAGTATATCTCGTAAACGGGCGGTTTGTTAGACAAGTGTTATAACGATTTTTTGTAGAACTTAACGAGGTCTAGAAAAAAGTAGACGTAGTTTGTGGTTTATTGGACCTTGTTGCAGCTTAGTGGTTCCTTGCAGCTTGTGCCAGTTGTACTTTAGAGGCTTTACACGAGGTAAGAACGCGTTAATTAGTCAAAGTAATTACCGTGCGAAAATTAACAGTGATAGGACTTAGAATCTCTATTGTCAGTGCGCGTATAAGTAAAACTGACGGGTAAATTTGCATACAGTGCTAGGGTTTCCCAAGATAATTTCGACTGCCCGTATGAATAGTACTTGTTAACCAGACCATTACGGATCCTACAAGCCATCGTGAGCTCAATTCCGTCCATTAGAAGCAAAATTATAAGCGATTCAAAATTGCAAAGTGCCGATAGGGGAAATTGACGATAGATTATTTTGAAAAATTTCTAAACAGTAACGTCGGGGATACGGACGATTTTTCTACATAAAATAGACATAATTACGGACTCGCTCGTCCAAGAAGCAATGAAATCGGTCAATTATTGGCGGAGATATAAAATAAAAGGTACTGTCAGCGGTGACAGTTCGACTAACTTTTTACACAATAGAGGTTTAAAGTCAACTTTGTTGTTAATAGTGATAGGCTCGATTAAAAATAATATTAGTGTACTTACAATGATTAGATACGTGAATACCGAAACGCGTTGATGTAGGTTATTCTGGTGACTGAGAAAAAATTCCTCCAGGTCAATACATACTTCTCTGTAAAAAATGAACTTCCGTTAATTGTGTATTAATGAGACTGGGTATACGAGATCGCGCACTAATTACGAAGAGTGTTTGACCAAGTTTATCAAATTCGTATAAAAATTATGGATTTTAGAGAGGAAAAGACTCGTTTTCATACTTAGAAAATTGTTGAGTAGTTAGAAAGTGAAAAGTGAGACAGGAGCTTCCTAGCTTCTTGCAAATTTGCAGAATACGAGATAAACAGATAACAAATACAACTGTGCAAGCAGATTTTGAATCGGTTGAACCGTTTTCTCTGTAGAAGCTGTACAAATTTGAGACTTAGTCGAGGAACAACTAAAATTTTACATAGGTTATTGTTGATAACAATTGAACGGATCATTCGTGATGCTTGAGACTAAGCATACAGATTCCTTGCATTAATTGGGATCAGAATGAGGAGGAATTACTGGATTGTGAGAATAAGTTTATTTTTTATTGAACAAAAGGTGTTAATTTTAGAGCCATTACGATGAAAATTTCTAAGATAGCTTTGAAAAAGCAACTTTTGAACCAGAAGACATAGAGCAAAGCTATTTGGTATACATTTAGAGCTTGTTGAAAGAGACTTGCACACTCAGTCACAGATAATTAAGACCAGTAATTAATCAGTGGTAGGTAAGGTTGGGTTAAACTTGTGGAAAATTTATTACCCACTATTGTGATGTAATTAAGAGTATTTTGAAACGAATTTCACTGTGATTAGTGAGAGTATTAGTAACTGAAGAGCAATCGAGTATGATTTGTATAGAATTATAAACATTTTTTAGAAAATTAACAAAAGTGGGTAAAAAGCTTAAACAGAGTAAAGGTGACATAATAGGATAAATTTTTGGAAAAATATTGGCCTCATGGGCCGAACGTAAGAAAGGCGAAAGGGGGTCCAGGGGGCGAAGCCCCCGTGCGGGGAGTCCGAGGGGCAGAGCCCCTCGGCAGGGGGGTTTCGAAGAGAGGCGGAGCCCCCCCCTTGGTCAGGGGGGGTCTCAGGGGGGGGCCGAAAGCCCCCCTGAATCCCACAAAGCAACATATGTTACACGTGAAAATAGTCGTACAGTACTCGACGAGAAAAGCGATTGTACCCCACAGTCGAAGAGAAAATATGCTTCAAGAAACCAATAGAATTGCAATGCAACGCGTTCACACCCGAGACGATGGCAAGGATACATGAGACATTAATATACTTGAATTCATTGCATATTGCTTTTAATGGATTGCATGATATAATATATGTAAATATAAAAATATGTAAATGTAAATGCATATTTGAAAATTATTAAATGATGTTTACAATTATAACTATGTACAAATATTTCTTTACAAATTTTTTGCATTACTTTTATTTACTACGCCTACTTTCACGATACCATGCCACGAGAGGAATGGGAACATCTGGAGTATACATGGGACATCGAACAAAGAGAATGCATTATAAGTTACAGTTGTTATCATTATATACCATCTCTACTTCATGTATCGAAAAGAAATTGTCGATTATAGTTATAATCAATTTTTAATTATTCATACATTCTGCAAATATGGGTGATACCGATCATGTTTATAGCCTATAATCCATTATTTTTGTTCCAAGTCCCATCTCTAGTTTGGATATGCTCTTACTTCTCGTGACGTCCTTTTATTAAAGTTGTTCTACTTTTTCTTTTTTCACATTCACCACAGTTTTGCGACGATGAGCAGCCGCAGTCGCAGTCGCAGTCGCAGGCGCAGTCGCAGGCGCAGTCGCAGGCGCAGCCGCAGTCGCAGTCGTAGCCGCAGTCGCAGTCGCAACCGCAGCAGCAGCACCAGCGTCAGTGCGCACTCGCACTCGGGCGCAGGTGGCAACGACCTCGACCTCACCCAAGACGAGAGGTTCATGGTGTGTCCGCTCTGCGAGGGCTTAGGTTTTTTTGTAAGTATTATTTTCATTAGCAATCATTTTTTTATTTACAAGGCATGCACGTCGATAACATCAGGGAGCACAGAGTAAGAATACGTCGTATTTTAGTCATTTATTCGCAACTGTCACGACATAGTGGATGATTGCGACGGGAATATTAGCACGGAAAGGTTTTTTTTCCTTGCGTGTTTTTTTTTTTACTTTCTCATACATCACATATCATTTGCTTTCATTTTTTTATAACTCTTTCAGGATCGCAGGACCATGACCGACCAAACGCGCCGAACTATTGCAGCAGCTCAAGCGGCTATCGATAGAGTCGAGCAATATTTCGACGGCCTGCTGGGAGAGTTGGGATGGTATTTGGGGTGCGGAAACCCAGAACACCGGTTTTGCCAGTGTACGTAAAAAAAGTTCCCTTTTTTACATGTTTCCATTCCTCTTATCTTGTTTCTATCTTATTTGTTATTAATGTTTCTTTTACGTATTTCGACTTGTGCGTTCTTTCATTTGTTCCGCGTTGTATTTTCTCGTTTTTTTATTTTCCAATTTTTTTGTAATTTTTTCTTTCTTTGTTTTTAGGTTTTTTTCTCTTTCTTTTATATTTTTCTTTTTCCAGTGCGGCGATTTTGCTGTCGAAATGCCGGTGGAACCGGCATCTCCGGACCGCCCCAATCGCCCGGAACGTGCCATTCCTCTGATAGATTTGGTGTCGTCAGAGGAAGAGGACGACGTGCATCCACTGCCGCCTTGCAAGCGGCAGCGGATGTAAAGAGTTTTCTCCCTTTTTTTTATTTTAATGTATTATTTTATTTTTGTTTTATTTTTCGTTTTATTTCAAAAAAAGATTTTTTGTTTTATATTTTTTTTTCGCGTAAGCCACTGTCTTGAGCCCATAATTTTTATTTATTGCAATGTTTTTTTTTGGCCCAAATTTTTTTTTTTTTTTGTTTGCTACGCGATAGTACTTATTTTTTTTCTTTTATTTCTTTCTTCGGGTGGGAAGGTGGGCGACTCTCAAAGAACGTTTACCTTCGACCATTCATGTGCCGACCCCACCTCCATGTGGTGAGAGTTGGAAAACGCGTTGGACGTGGAGCGCATTGCACTTGAACGGGTATATCGGTTCAGTTACATTTGCAGCACGCTGATAGCACGTAGAAAGCATGGCTTCCATGTATGCGTGCCCTGTCTGTGTGTGCCTTTTACTGCGGCTCAAGTGAGAAGCGCACACGGGCAGGGTAGCATACATGGGAGTCATCGTCTCTACGTGCTCTCAACTAGCTAAAAATGTGATTGAATCCTGTATTCCTGTACTTCTGTGCTCCACTTCTTGCGCGGCCGACGGGGCTCCGGCTTACCTTTACCTTCCTCCTTTTTTCCTTCTTTCTATCTACAAAATGGGGTGGGGTGCGCTCGGTTGCGGGTGACCGAGCGGGCCCTACCCTCCACTTTCATGAAAAGACGCAAGGAAAGGGAACATGTACGTTCTTTTTCCTTTTGCGAGGTTTTTTAATGGAAGTGTTT
>NW_022639757.1:36839-37247 GCF_010583005.1 Odontomachus brunneus | reverse complement strand
TTCTGTTTCCAATCGTTCATTACATTCTTTGTTCTGACTTGCAGTGTCTGCAGTAACATCAGCAGCAGCAGCAGCATCATCACCGTCTCTGTAAGTATCTTTTTCTTTTATTTCTTATTTTCTTCTTTTTGCAGGATGTATATTCCGATAATTATGTTACTTGGCTTATTAATTTTTTTTTGTTAAATATTGCAATTTATTTATATTATTGTTTTATTGCCGCTATAGTTCTTTTTTTATTATTATAGTTTAATTATTTTTATTGTTATTGTGTAATGTATTGTAAATTTGTTGTTATAAATAATGGTTTCTTTGTAAATATGAATTTTTCTTTGTACTGATCTCAACATCAGTTTCATAAACTTATGTATATGTATTGTATTGTATGTAATATATTAATATTATAAT
>NW_022639757.1:36135-36829 GCF_010583005.1 Odontomachus brunneus | reverse complement strand
GCGTTGGACGTGGAGCGCATTGCACTTGAACGGGTATATCGGTTCAGTTACATTTGCAGCACGCTGATAGCACGTAGAAAGCATGGCTTCCATGTATGCGTGCCCTGTCTGTGTGTGCCTTTTACTGCGGCTCAAGTGAGAAGCGCACACGGGCAGGGTAGCATACATGGGAGTCATCGTCTCTACGTGCTCTCAACTAGCTGAAAATGTGATTGAATCCTGTATTCCTGTACTTCTGTGCTCCACTTCTTGCGCGGCCGACGGGGCTCCGGCTTACCTTTACCTTCCTCCTTTCTTTCCTTCTTCCTATCTACAAAATGGGGTGGGGTGCGCTCGGTTGTGGGTGACCGAGCGGGCCCTACCCTCCACTTTCATGAAAAGACGCAAGGAAAGGGAACATGTACGTTCTTTTTTCTTTTGCGAGGTTTTTTAATGGAAGTGTTTTCTTTTTTTTGTTTCAGATTAAACGGGTCGACGTAGCATATTTCTAAAACAGCGGAACAATTGGAAGCAGTGGTAGCGTTACCGTAAGTATACAGGGTATAGCAAAAGTAGCGGAACGGCAAGATAACTCGGCGGCGGAGCATTTTACACAAAAATGTTTGACAAAAGTTGTAAGGCTTAAAAAAACGCATTCAACGATAGTAGTTATTTGACATAGGATGGCGTCGCCAAAGTCAGAACAAAATCAACG
>NW_022639757.1:34560-36125 GCF_010583005.1 Odontomachus brunneus | reverse complement strand
TTACACAAAAATGTTTGACAAAAGTTGTAAGGCTTAAAAAAACGCATTCAACGATAGTAGTTATTTGACATAGGATGGCGTCGCCAAAGTCAGAACAAGGTCAACTTTGTTTTTTTAAATAGAAACATTTTTTATTACGGCATTTTATTCAACGTAAAAATGCAAACAACTTTTGCTTGAAAAAATTTTTTATGACCTCTATTTTCTAAGATATTTACGTAAATATCTACAAAATTATTGGTTTCAATAATTTTTTATTTGAATTCTATCAACTTTACCGAAAAATATCAAGAAATAAAAATAAAAATAATTTTGTTTTCATTCAGCTCTGTAAATTATTTTTTAGAATTTTGTGTTAACTTTTCAGTACTTCAAGAAAATGCAAGGAAATGAAGTATTAAAAAGTTAATATATAAGTCTGAAAAAATTCTCAGAGCTCTATGAGAACAAAATATATAATTTTTATCTCTCCATATTTTTCGCTTAAGTTGATAGAATTTAAGTAAAAACCTATAATTGAAACCTATAATTTTGGAGATATTTACGTTAATATCTTAGAAAATAGAGGTCGTATAAAAATTTTTTTCAAGCAAGAGTTGTCTGCTTTTTTACGTAGAATAAAATGCCGTCATAAAAAATATGAGTTTCTATTTAAAAAAGCAAAACTGACCTTGTTCTGACCTTGGCGACGCTATCCTATGTCAAATAACTATTATTGTTGAATATGTTTTTTGAAGCTTTACAACTTTTGTCTGAAACATTTTTTTTAATACTCCCCCGCCGAGTTATGTTGCCATTTCAGTACTTTTGCTATATCCTGTATAAATTTTTTAAATTTCTGTTTCCAATCGTTCATTACATTCTTTGTTCTGACTTGCAGTGTCTGCAGTAACATCAGCAGCAGCAGCAGCATCATCACCGTCTTTGTATCTTTTTCTTTTATTTCCTATTTTCTTCTTTTTGCAGGATGTATATTCCGATAATTATGTTACTTGGCTTATTAATTTTTTTTTTGTTAAATATTGCAATTTATTTATATTATTGTTTAATTTATATTATTGTTTTATTGCCGCTATAGTTCTTTTTTTATTATTATAGTTTAATTATTTTTATTGTTATTGTGTAATGTATTGTAAATTTGTTGTTATAAATAATGGTTTCTTTGTAAATATGAATTTTTCTTTGTACTGATCTCAACATCAGTTTCATAAACTTATGTATATGTATTGTATTGTATGTAATATATTAATATTATAATTTTTTTTCCTTTACAGATCATGCCGCTAAATAGTGGCCCTCAAGAACCGGGGGAGGACGATTTACAGTTTTTGGTGGAAATGAATGTCTGGCACCCTCACAATATGTCGGATGCGACTACGGAAGATGTGGATAATTATATGACAGACAATTTTTTTGACGAGTGGGATTATTCGCCTGAAGGTGAAAGAGAAGATCCACTTCCGTTGCAAGTACCGCTCCAGGCGTATATTTTTCGTATTTCTTCATGTTGTTTTTTATTACTTTGCTCTTTTTTTATTTTTTTGTTTTTTACGCTCTTGATTTAT
>NW_022639757.1:34432-34550 GCF_010583005.1 Odontomachus brunneus | reverse complement strand
TGCTCTCAACTAGCTGAAAATGTGATTGAATCCTGTATTCCTGTACTTCTGTGCTCCACTTCTTGCGCGGCCGACGGGGCTCCGGCTTACCTTTACCTTCCTCCTTTTTTCCTTCTTT
>NW_022639757.1:32865-34422 GCF_010583005.1 Odontomachus brunneus | reverse complement strand
CTCTTTTTTTATTTTTTTGTTTTTTACGCTCTTGATTTATTGCGACGCTACTCGCGAACGGAACTTCTCGCGAGCGACGGCAAACAGTCGCCTGTTCGCCGCGTCTGCAAATTGCCGTCGGCTCCCGGACACGCCACAAAGATTTCCGCGAGAGTTGGGCGCCAGGTACGGAAAGGCCGCACCACCTCGATAAACGCGAGAATAAATAACTAACACAAAAGAAATGCGTGTCCCGGAACCGTCGGGACCGGTAGCTCTATTAAATTAAAGTCGGAGACGGGATGGGTTAGGAGGCGAAATCACTACTCTCGATAACGGTAATAAAGAGACGTTTATTTGGGGACTCTCGCACGTCCCGATAGTACGCGAGACGATATAATTCGCGAGACGGTACACGAAGCCCGAGGACGCTTTCCTCGGGCGAGCCTTCTTTGTTTTTTCGTGCGACCACTCCGCGGACGAGACACGGCACGATACGATACGCGACACGAATCGAATTGGAGCAGATGGTCGGTCTTACAATTTGCGGCGACAGCCCTTGCGTCGGCGGCGGCGTCAGCGGTGACGGCAGCGGTGACAGTCTTCTCTCCCGGCGCTCGCTCTCTCTTCTCTCCCACTCTCGGCGCTCGCTCTCTCACTCTCTCTCCTCTCTCTCTCTGCACGCTGTCCACTCCCTCTCGTCCCGCACTATCTCGTTCTCTCTCTCCTCTCTCTCTCCGCACGCTCTCTCTCTCTCTCCGCTCTCTCTCTCTCTCGGATCTCTCTCTCTTCTCTCTCTTCGCACGCTCTCTCTCTCTCCGCTCTCTCTCTCTCTCACGCGCGATACTGGCCTCGTAAGTTTTCGATATGTCTGCTCGCGGCAATGGTCGCAGTAAGGCTAACAGCTGATCGGCTCTGGGAGGATCATGTATCCTCGTGGATCCTCCCTCGTCGCTGCCCCTCTCATCCTGGGGTGGTCGATAGTCGGGAATCGGCAGATTTCGGTATTCTGGTCTCGAGACACTTTTCGTCTCGAGACACTGTTGTCATCGGGAGTTCGCTTGTTGTCTCTCACGGCTCTCCCGTTTTTTCCTGCCGGGTTTCTCGTGACGGCTGCTTCGCTAAAAGTAAATACAGCTGATCCGTCTAAACGCGATACTGTATTATAACTACGATAATTTCTCAGCAATAGAATATTCTCTATTGCTGAGCGTCCGATAATTTGCGATAATAATTTGGCATCACCAAAGTACGAGAGTGCCATTCACCTGAGCAAGGGCTTCGCTGGTTGTCGTCCTCTGCATCCTCCCTCGATGTCCTCCGCTCCTTGTCCTGATGGCCGGCAAGGGGCGTCGAGGGGTATAAGATTCGGGACGCGCTGACCTTCGCATCTGCTCCGCTCGCAAAAATCGCTTCTTCGCTTTGTTCTAGATTTTCACAACAAACAATCCGACGGAACGCGATACTCGGCAAGGTCTCGAAAAACCGTTAGCGACACGGCACGCGATAAACATTCTCTACACTAATCGGTACGGGGTTCTTGGGACGGGCGCCTCCACGGCTGCCACGTCACATTAT
>NW_022639757.1:32293-32855 GCF_010583005.1 Odontomachus brunneus | reverse complement strand
GGATGCGACTACGGAAGATGTGGATAATTATATGACAGACAATTTTTTTGACGAGTGGGATTATTCGCCTGAAGGTGAAAGAGAAGATCCACTTCCGTTGCAGGTACCGCTCCAGGCGTATATTTTTCGTATTTCTTCATGTTTTTTTTTATTACTTTGCTCTTTTTTTATTTTTTTGTTTTTTACGCTCTTGATTTATTTTTTTTATTTACTTTTTTTATGTTGCTAACGTTCTTATAGCCTTTCATCGATGCTGTGGATCCCGACGGCTCCTATTGTCAGCAGTCCGATGAGGAGTCTCAATTGTATTGTGTTCAGGTTCAGGAGTATGGCTATGAAGCTGACGATGAGGAAGATGAAGCACCTTTGAAAATACGTAAAAATAAATAATTCAAAACTCTTCTTTTTTTGGAAGTATTTATAAGTATTTTATAAGTATTAACAATATAATAATTACAAGTATTTCCCACGTTAATATATTATAAGTGTATAATAAATATAATAACATTAAAAGATGCGACGAATTTTATTATTATCACTAGTGGCGGAGTCGTCTGTCTGC
>NW_022639757.1:31426-32283 GCF_010583005.1 Odontomachus brunneus | reverse complement strand
TTATTATCACTAGTGGCGGAGTCGTCTGTCCGCTTCGTCGGCAAACTACCGCGGTCCCCGGATCGCGTTTCGGACTCGCTAATTCCAGTTGGGCGCCAGGTGCGGTAAGGCCGCACCTCCTCACCAACAATTATTCGCCAAAATTTCTAAATAGTCGTCCGTCTTCGAGATCGCGGGGACGGAACGGGACCGGTAGCTCTCTTTTGATTTTAGTCGGAGTAGGGATGGGTTTAATCGATGTAGGTGGAAGCCGAGGAAAAGAAGGCCATTATACGTTCGATAGAGATATTTATTATAGCGATATATGCACTAAGTATGCATGTAAGTGCCCGATTCGATCTCACGCTTGCATCGATACGTTCACCCAATATTTTATTCCCTATTGGGAGAATCTCATCTCGTTTCGCGCGACCACTCAGCATGCGGCAGGTTCCGAACGACAATTTCACGACAATGACGACAAGTACCAATGAATGGGAGGTCTTACAATTAGTCGGACTCCTCCTCGCCTGTCCTCCGGGTCGGTCGCTTCGCCTTTCGCTGGTAGTCTCAGCTGTCCTCCTGTCGCTCCGCGAGGTCTCCGGGCTTGCTCAGGACCGAAGGTCGATCACGCGCGGTTGAGACCTCTCACCAAAGGGAGTCACCCTCGCTGCGCCACGCCGACGAGAATACGGTACACGGCCAATCGGTAATCCCAAAACGGTAGTTTTCGTACAAGTGCGAGAGTCACGGTAAGCGGTAGCGGATCACGATAACTCGATACTTGGTAGCAAGCAAGTCTCTCGATCCTGCCTTGTTCTCGCTTTTTCTCTGCTCGGCGAGCCTCTCTCTCTCTCTCTCTCTCTCTCTCTCTCTCT
>NW_022639757.1:20794-31369 GCF_010583005.1 Odontomachus brunneus | reverse complement strand
TCTCTCTCTCTCTCTCTCTCTCTCTCTCTCTCTCTCTCTCTCTCTCGTCTCGCTGGGATCTCCGTGTTTCCGTACCACCTGTTTTGTTGTCAGCTGTTGAGAGTCTCCTTGCCTCTCCGTCCCGCGTCTAGCAGCGTGCTGTAAACAAATATCGCCAGCGGCAGCCGAAATCGGAACGATAACACGTTCTTATGTACGAGAATTAAAGTACCGTTTCACGTACCATTTAAACAGCGACTTTCCTAGATGCCGATGACGTTTCTTCTTTCTTATGGTTCCCTCGGTGTCCTGTGGTCTCAGCCCTTCGGGGTCGGCGAGGAGAGTTGGGGCACATTATCTTAGGGCGCGACGACCATCCCACTTGCGGGACCGCATACGCTTCGCTAATTAACCCTCCTCTACGCTCGACCGATATGACCGCGGAAAGCTGTCGCTTTTAATCGCCAAAAATTATTTGGGAACGCTATCCACCCCCTTCCCCTTTTTCCGGTATGCGCGAAATCACACGAACGGAGCTATTTTGCCCTTGTGACGGGCGCCCTACGGCTGCCACGTCACAAAGTATAAAACTGTACATAAAAATGAAAAAAGTTTAATAGATATATACAATTGATAAATAAACATTGTATTTGTTTAATTTCTTTTTTTTTGGTCAAAATAAATAATTCAGGTTAGGTTATAGGTTTACCGAGATCTTTTGTTGGTGAAGTGGTACAGTATTGGATGAAAGTTGAGAATATAGGGGTGTAGTTTCAAAATTATGTAAAATATAAAAGTTGCGGGAATACAAAGTTTTAGAATTTCAATTGCATATATCTCGTAAACGGTGAGAAATATAGGGTCGTGGTATAAGACCAAATGTGTAGGGCTTGAGGAGTACTACAAGTATGCTTATATAGACCAATCTTGTATCTCATATGTGGAAGGCAGAAAAGAGTGTCTGAATATTGAAGGTCGAATATCTTGTAAACGAACGGTTTATTTGGAAAGTGGTATAAGGCTTTTTTGTAGAGCTTGAGGAGATCTAGAAAAAAGTCTGATACCTCGTTGCAAACGAACCAGTAGTTTTTGAGAAAAATGATTGAAATATTTTTGAAATTTTCGCCCGTCTTCCAAAGGAGTGGAAAGAGTGAAACTTGGATAGAATTTGACACGAATGGTGAGCACTCGATGAGTGATGCATTTTGGAATAGCGATTTTTGCAATTTTTTTTATAACTTTCGAAAGTGGCATATCTTGTAAACGGGCGGTTGGTTAGGTTATAGGTTTGCCGATTTTTTTTCTGTGGTGAAGTTGTAGAGTATTGAATGAAGGTTGGGAATATAGGGGTGCAGTTTCAAAATAATGTAAAATATAAAAGTTGTGGGAATACGAAGTTTTAGATTTTTAATTGCATATATCTCGTAAACGGTAAGAGATACAGGGTTATGCTATAGGACCAAATGTGTAGGGCTTGAGGAGTACTACAAGTTTGGTTATGGAGATCAACCTTGTATCTCTCATGTGAAAGTTAGAAAAGGGTGTTTGAATGTTCAAGGTCAAATATCTTGGAAACGTGTGGTTCGTTTGGAAAGTGTCATAAGGCTTTTTTGTAGAGCTTGATGAGGTGTACAAAAAAGTCTTATACTTCGTTCCAAACGGACCAGTAGTTTTTGAGAAAAATGAGATTGAAAAATTTTTGAAATTTTGGTCGGTTTTGGATAGAATGAGTGGTAAGAGTGAATCTTGAGTAATATGTTTACATCAATGGTGTGTACTTGTTGAGAGAAGCATTCTGGAAGAGCTACTTTTTTTTTTTTTTTTTTGTACAATTGTTGAAAGTGTTATATCTCGTAAACGGGCGGTTTGTTAGAAAAGTGGTATAAGGCTTTTTCGTAGAGCTCGACGAGATCTACAAAAAAGTGTAATACTTCATTTCAAATGGACCAGTAGTTTTTGAGAAAAATTAGATTGAAATATTTTTGAAATTTTCGCCCGGCTTTCAGAGAAGCAGTGGAAAGAGTGAAACTTAGGTAGAATTTGACACGAATGGTGAGCACTCGATGAGTGATGCATTTTGGAATAGCGATTTTTGCAATTTTTAATTTTTATTTATTTATTTATTTATTTATTTATTTTTTTTTTAAATTTTCGAAAGTGGTATATCTCGTAAACAGGCGATTTGTTAGAAAAGTGGTATAAGGCTTATTTGTAGAGCTTGACGAGATCTACAAAAAAGTGTAATACTTCATTCCAAACGGACCAGTAGTTTTTGAGAAAAATGAGATTGAATTATTTTTGATATTTTGGTGCGTTTTCGAGAGAATGAGTGGTGAGAGTGAATATTGAGTGATATGTTTAGATCAATGGTGTGTACTCGTTGAGAGGAGCATTCTGGAAGAGCGATTTTTTTTATTTTTGGTACATTTTTTCAAAGTGTTATATCTCGTAAACGGGTGGTTTGTTAAGAAAGTGGTATAAGGCTTTTTTGTAGAGCTTGATGAGGTTTACAAAAAAGTCTAATACTTCATTCCAAACGGACCAGTAGTTTTTGAGCAAAATGAGATTGAATAATTTTTGATATTTTGGTGCGTTTTCGAGGGAATGAGTGGTGAGAGTGAATATTGAGTGATATGTTTACATCAATGGTGTGTACTCGTTGAGAGAAGCATTTTGGAAGAGCGACTTTTTTTTTTGGTATATTTTTTCAAAGTGTTATATCTCGTAAACGGGCGGTTTGTTAGGGAAGTGGTATAAGGCTTTTTTGTAGAGCTTGACGAGATCTACAAAAAAGTGTAATACTTCATTTCAAACGGACCAGTAGTTTTTGAGAAAAATGAGATCGAAATATTTTTGAAATTTTCGCCCGTCTTCCAGAGAAGCAATGGAAAGAGTGAAACTTTGATAGAATTTGACGCAAATGGTTAGGTTGGGTTAGGTTGTAACCGGACTTCGCAGACTACAGGTCAGTTGTGATCAATTTCCTCGCGAAATGCTTTTCTTTACGGTTAATCTGAATAGTAATACGCGTACTCTATCAATGAGCGTTGGTTTTTATGTGCAGTGTTCGACGGTCGCCACCCGTTCGCAATAATAGCGTTGCCCGAGCCATCGGCGTCCTCTCGTCGCACGGAAGAACGGGATTCCGGGAAGGAGAATAATAATGACTCACCGGGTTGACTCGAAGCACGCTGATCTTTATTATCGCCGTCCTCGGCGTTCTTTCTTCTCGGGGGAGAGATCGTCGTCGTCGTCGCTTTTTTCCTCAATCTCCGCATGCGTCCACACTCGTTGGCGGTTATTTTCTTTATGGCGGCGAAAGAGGCAGATAGTAAATCCGCCTTCAGGACCTTGCCTCGCGGAAGCTAGCGCCCCCGCGTTGCAAGTCCGCCTTAAGTCCCTAGTCACTAGACCCGTTACCAGACGACGATCTCTCTCCGTTATTTAGTACATGCAGCTCAGCATTACAACAATTTTAATACTTATCTATAAATATAATATATCTGCCTATAAGCACGTATCACTAGTCAACATAAATATTTTCCCACTAGGGTGATTATAAAATTACCAGAACAAATAAAATAATAACTTCATATATAAATTCTCGCCAGTCTTCCTGCAACACGCCTATAAACATTATAAAGTATATATAAACAAAATCACAGTATGCCCGCCCGTGCGTTGATCTGACTTAGATTACAGCGTAGTGTTATAACGTAAATAAATCACAGATCGTTGCTACCGCTGTCTACACTGGAAATCGAGTTTACTAATCATAATAATTATAATAATCGTTTACCCGTCCGACTTAACTAACTAATACAAACCTAAAATAATAAAACTGTAAAGTAATAGGAACCTGACATAATTGGAAAATAAAAAGAACATAAAGTACTAAGAAGATAAAATCAGGCGAGCATAAAATAATAATCACGTGAAATAATAAAACTTAAAATAATAATAACAATATAAAATAAAATATAAAATAAGAATATAAAATAAAATGAAGATATAAAATGAAATCAGGATACAAAATAAAATGATTTAATTTTAAGACCGCGCTCGGGAAATGACGTTTCTCGGCCTCGACCTCCCCTACTAATCCCCCTTTTCTTTTTGTTTCAGGCAGCGCTCCCAGGACCGCAGACACGGGCTCCGGACCCGGACTACCAGATTCGGGGCGCAGGATCGTCGACCCCAGGGAAGCAGGTAAGTGTATCTCGGCCTTAGCCGCGTCATTCCCCGCTACCCGCAGCTTCGAGCGAGTCGATTTGCCTGATGATTTTTTCTCGACCCTTTCGTCATTATAGCCCGGCTACACTTTGCCTACCTATTCGGACGGTACTATTCTTCCTTATTATTGCGAGATATTACTCGATACTGGCAGGCCCGACAATCCGGCGGACCTGGGCGCATGACTGTCAATAGTCAACCTAATCTAACCTACTTGATGAATAATCCTTTATCCGCCGGATTCTCGGCTCCGCCAGTTTATTGTATCTTCTCGACGTTGGCTCGGCCCATTCCCGTTACTGCCCGTTTAGTGCACACTGCTCGACCCTCTCTCGCTTTTCCGCGGAACATATATCTTTGATATCCATCGCGTCCCGCAGTTTCTCATCGGGTGGAATGAGTGCTCATACACTACCTCGCCTTAGCTACTAATTCCTTCGCGCCGCGGTCTGTTTGTATCTCTTATCGCCCGAGTCACTCGAGCCAGGAATGCGCCGAGTCTACATCAAATCCTATATGTGATCTTAACCTACTGTTTATAAACTAACTTAATCTTAACTTACACTACTCTTAGCTCTATCATCTTGAGCATCACCGCTCCGATACCTAGAGCATCGTCGCGCCCGCTTCTTCCTACCTCGAACCTACCGGATCATATTTCTGCCCGTCGAGTCCTTCCGGCGTATCCGGATCCCTTGTCTCGGCGGATACTCCCGGCGTCTCCAAACGTCCCTCGGCGGGCGAAATACATAGTATTTCTCCTTTTAGACACCCGATTAAGATCGACACTAATTTATTTTCAAAATAACAAGTCTTGAGTCAAAACATAACTTTAGCTCATACTCTTAATTAACATTAGTATCACAAATTGCACATATTATTTTTGCCGAATAAGCGTTACTTAACATAGAATTCAGAAATACAGCTCAGAATTGTCAGTTGAAACTGGGATCAATTAGATTACATATAATAAACAATAAATAACTCAAAATAACCCATATTTTAAGAAAAATACAATTTTCACAAAATTAACAGGTTTATCGAAATTTCAAAATTAAGTCAGGACGAACATACACAATTGGTACAAACTATTAAGACACGTCTTAACCGGGAAAGACCATTACTTTCCAACTTTGTCCCGATTCTACGTAATCGACTGTGGTCGACACCGAGAACCAGTAGACGGCAGAAGGGACAATAGATAGAGCTCCCCTACGACCAGGTAAGTGCCGAAAGACTCACCAGTTAAGAATAACAGGTTAGAAGTAAAATAGGAAATACCACAAGCGACATGGCAACGTCCGAATCAAGCGATCTGACTAGGCCAGCGACGCGATCGGGACGCGGTTACGGAGCATCGAGCTCAGTCCCGGGAGACGAGCGAATAGACGCGTCGCGCGATGACCGACTATACCGCTCATTTTCCACAAATACCCTAGGATCGCTAGCTACGCTAAAGACCGCCGTCTCAACCAGTAACGAAACCCTTAGACGCAGACCACTGCGAACGAAAGCGCCGGATGTTTCCAACATTATGTCGGGCGAAGGTAATGATACGGTGTTCAGTAGCACGTTAAAACCTTCGAACGCGTCAAGGTTAGAAGAAAGGGTCGATGAATTCTACCGCCGACTAAATAGATCTATAAATGAGATAGGCAATCAGGTCCGACAAGCGTTACATCTTAGCGATGACAAGGTCAGTAGGGCGTTGCGTGTCAGCGACGACAGGACAACTCAGGCATTACGCGTTAGCGACGAACGATTAGGACGGGCATTGCGCGCAAATGATGAAAAGTTTAACGCCATCCTAGACATGATAAAAGAGGCTAGTCTTACGGAGGAGCAACGAGCTCGAGAGCGCGAGGCGTCGATCGCCGAAAATCCGCAATCAACATTAAACGCGCGGGTTGATGACGAAACCTTGGCGTCCTTCAGACGTCAACGCCAACAGCGTTACGGTAGCGTTGTGTCGCTGGCGAGCCGGAGCGACGTGCGCTCGGTTCGTTCGGCGGGGCGCGAGACCGGAGTCGACCACGCGGAGACGGGGAGCGTGATCGATGAGACAGCTCGCGTGACAGGTTATTCCAAACCGTGGGATGTAGACCCTTATGATCCTTACCCTGAGGACTACGCCTCTGATTGACGCAAACTGCGCATAGGGCCGTCCGAAGATCCGCAACGCAAAGCGCCACGATATACGATACGAGAAGCGGCGAGACCGAACCCGTTTGGCGAATTGCGCTACACCGGTCACGCGGATAAGCAACATCCCATAAGGTTCCTCGAGGACTTCCTCACACTCGCGGACTATGAGGCAATGAGTCATAAAGAACGACTCTTCTTTTTCCGACAGTGCTTGTCGGGTAAAGCCCGAAACTGGTGTGACTTCTAGGAGTTTCGCGAGTTCGAGGAAGCGATCGTAGGCTTTCGACTCAAATATTGGGGTAAGGCCGAACAGACCGAGCTTCGCGAGAAGCTACGTGGAGGGGTGTATAGCGCGCGAACGGGTCACTCTATGATAGAATATACACAAAAATTAGTTCGAGACGCGCGATTCTTACAGCCACCGCTTATCGAGAGCGAGCTGGTGGACGAGATATCCATGCATTTCTCGCAAGATATCTACGAGCATCTATCCGCTCTTAGAATAGGTACAATCGCGGAGTTGTGCGATAGGCTCGCCGTTATCCAAAGTAGAGATAGAACTAGGGCACATCTCGCAGCCCGTCAGAAGTTACATCGTGAGACGGAGGTCGAATTCGCTCGCCTTAAGCGAGAACGCGCACAAGGTAGCGATAAATTATTCACGAGCGACCGACCGTTCATACGCGATCCCCCAGGCGAAACTCGCACATACGCGAGCGATAAGCGCGATGTCCTCTACAACGAAGGGCGTAACTATCGTCAGATATCGCCCGACAGACGCGAGCGTAGGCAGGAGAATAACCGAACGCGCGAGAGATCGCAGTCGCGAGATAGAAAATACGATGGACGCGACTATAGGGACTTCCAACCCCCCCCGACGCGATACATCCGTGACCGGTAGACTGCCCCCTCGTGAGCGTCAAAGCGCCGATGAGCGTCGGGACGAGAGTAAGAATCGACGTCCTCAGGTTTCACGAGAAGTTCCCAATAGGCAGGAAAAATCGCGAGAGCATGACACAACATCTCCCACGCACGCCCCCATTGATAAGACAACTAAAACCAACCGTGACATGAATACCGATAGAAGATCCCGAATAGATCATCGGGATAGAGACATCTCGTCAATAGTTATCGACCAGCCTTTAGCTGATCGATTAAGCAAGAATCCAAATGGATCTCCCGGCAGGAACATAAGTGTCGTGGCGGGAGACTCCGAGGATATAAAATTAATAACATCTATTTATAAACCGGCGGCATCGGACTTGATAACCATAAAGGTTGCAAGTGCGAGTGCCGGCGTACGGGACAACAACGAACTGTCGGCCTCGGATGTGACGACCGTAAAGGTCGCGGATTCGAGCACCGACAGACTCGAGGAAAATAATTCTTTAGAGTCAGACTTGATGACCATAAAGATCACAAGTCCAAACATCGAAACATCGGGGAGTGATGAGGCCGCTCACAAGTTGAGCGAGCTCACGTCTCCAGATAACCAATATAGAGATAATTCACCACAGGGAGTATTTCCTAAATTCCTAGGCTCTCTGTACATAGACAGGTCAGAATTGGATAACGTCCACAATGGCGGGAGGGAAAATAATAAAATAAAAAAATATATCATCCCAGCCAGACGAAAAATAGAATCGGGTGAATCTCCACAACACCGGAGAAACCCAGATTCTTGTTGCAGATTCGAGACCAACAACAGGACCAGAACAAGGAATAAGCCCGTACATCGGGACATCTCCAAAAATACCCACCCTAACCCCACCCATTGGAAAAAGGACAAGACAACGAACGTATCACTACGAATAAATACAATCGACATAGGCCACACACGGAAAGAAGTTACCTGGGCCTATCCTATCGAGACTGGCGGGAGGAATCCATCCAAAGACTCCTACTATTCAGAATGGATGAAAAGTTTACACAAGCGAAATATTCGTCAACGTCATAGACGGAGACGACAAAAAAGATTAACGCTTAGAACACTCACGGAAGACCGTCAATCCATACACGCCTTCCGTGAGACCCATCACCAACCACAACAACTCCACCACGACCTCAACATCCACCTACGACAGCAAGGAATCGGATGACGACGAGCCCGCGCCTGTGCCAACCGCGGACACGTCGCCAGGCGGGAGAGTGCAGCAGAAAGCAGCTGCAGGCGCAGTGGCCGCATCCACCCTTAAGGCCACTGCAGAGGAAGGGTAGACAGCAAGGAAGAGGTGACGACCAGCCTGAGCCGCTGCCAAGATCAGTGTTGAGGGGCATATTGCTTGCGGAGGTTTGGTTAGGTTGTGACCGGACTTCGAAGAAGCAGGCAAGCAGTGAGCAATTTAACACGACAGACCTAACTAATTTTCGAAATATGATTTTTGTACGTGACTTTTTATAACGATTGATTGACGGTCGCCACCCGCTCGTTATGCCGGCGTCTTTTATGATCGCCGGGAACCTCTCACCGCCGGAAAGAACGGGATTCCGGAGGAGGATATTTAGAAGTAAATGTACCAATTTTTTTAGTAAACTTACTAGTTTATTGTAGGCCCTTCCGGGTTGTCTCTCGGACTCGGGAGAATCGTCGTCGTCGTCGTCGTAGGCTCTCGCCGTACCTGGCACGTCTCTTTCACTCGGCGGCCATTCCTTTACTGGACGGAAGAGAGTTGATTTGAAAAATCGGCTGGCGCCCTCACTTCGCCCGTGGTTCTCTACATCCGCGGTATGAACCCGCCGGAACGCCACGGACCAATGAGGTCGCGAGTTACTGGTGTTTTCTAATTGGTCCGCGAGTGCTCACGACCACCACGACGCCGAAACTCCCCAGTTGTTACAAAACAATATTATTTCAAAACAATATTATTCACAACCTTAGGCTAATTTTAACATAAAATGACTGTATTATATAATCTAGTCAGGCTTAAGCCGCGTGCATAGCTTTCTATAACATCACATCTCCGTGCTTAAGCCTCGTACATAACCCGTTGTACCATTTGTATATATGTACATAAACTAACTTTCTCTTGTACATATGTAAATATATAAATCTATAAAATTATATAAATAATTCGCGCGTAACATGCCGTTGGGTATCTATCTATGTTGCACCAAATAAATAAATTACTATAAAATAACATTATAACAGAAAATAAAATAGAATAAAATAATTATATGCGTCTCGTCGCTTCGGTTTACTTTAATCTTGGTTGATAATAAACTTAAATTAATGTTCATCTTAATCTTTATCTGGGACAAACTAAATTAATTAATTTTTCTTTTTCTTTTTCAGGTGCGGCCCCTCCTTCGGACCCTGGACCTTCTCTCGGACCCTGGACCTTGGATCATCTTCCGGACCCTGGACCCTGGATCGTCATCTGGACCCTGGACCTTCTCCTAGACCTTGGACCTCAGGTTGTAACCGGCCAAAGGTTGAACCAAGGTCGGTTCGTCACGGTCGCCACCCGTTCTTTATTTTATTCGCGAGACTCTGTCCCCGGTCGCTGCGTACCCCTGTAACCGGCCAAAGGTTGAACCAATGTCGGTTCGTCACGGTCGCCACCCGTTCTTTATTTTATTCGCGAGACTCTGTCCCCGATCGCTGCGTACCCTCCAATAAGAACGGGAGAATAGGAGGTCGATAAAGACTCACCGGGTTGATCGCAGATGCCTCTTTATTGTGAAGTCGCCTCGCCGTCTCTCCTGGCCTGGTTGCGTCGCAGTGGCGGAAAACCGTTAGATCTCACTACTCGTCCACCCTCTAAGGCGGTTATATTATGACTGAGGTCAAAGGCCCGGAAATAGAATTCCGACTCGGGCACCTAAGTCGGCCTCACCGCGAACGCCCTCTTGGTTCCGGCATTGCCCAATCAGGTCCCGATATTATTGTAACGTTTCGTTTTTCTGCGTGCCGGATTTCGCTCGCCGGAGTCCGGATCCGTGTGAGAGGAGATGAGAGAGTGTGTGCGAGTGAGTGCGCTATTTACAACTTAGATTTATTGGAGACACCAACTACAAAGTACTATTTACACTGAAATATTTACATTTGATATGAGCAGGGGCGGATGGTAGCCGTGGCGCCTATTGGGGCAGCTGGCACGACTGGGGGGGCCCGCGGGGCGCGGTCGCAGGAAGCGGGGACGCCGGTTGAATCGGGCAACGCGTGCGTCTCCAGGAGTTAGGAACGGCGATCGGTTGAATCGGGCAACTCGGTCGTCG
>NW_022639757.1:18707-20519 GCF_010583005.1 Odontomachus brunneus | reverse complement strand
ACTTCGTCGGTCCGGATGCGGGGCCGGTCGGCGTTCGCTGTGCGCCCGCCAGTGATCGGTCGGATCCGGGGTCGGGGAACCCGGGGAGCGCCGCCTGGGCGCGGTGGCGACGGGCACCCCGCCAGGGCGAGGAGCTTCCGTTCCCCGGCGTTGCCCGACCGCTGCACGGCGGTCCCGACGCGGGGTGCGGGTCGCCGTGTTGGCGTGGCGATCGGTGGGGGCGGCCGGTCTTCTCCCCCTTCGTCCGGCCCGAGGAGCCTTTCCCATATCCGGGCGGCTTCCCCCGGGGGGATGGGCTCGAGGAGTTCTCGAAGCGTCGTGTCGTCGTCGCGATCTGTATCCATCGCGAACCGGTCTGGCCTCCGGGGTCGTTGCCCTCTCTTTTATACCCGCCTGGGTATATTTTCGCCTGCGAGTAACTGCTGTGGTCGGGCGCCTCCCAGCGGCGCACGGCGGAAGCTCGGTGAGCGGTTGGGCGGGCAGGGCCGGTCGCGACTCTCGCAGGGCCCCGTCCGCTGCCTCGCTTTCCTCTCGGCATGCCGGCTTGAGGTCTTGCAGGTGGATTCTTCGATGCCACCGGCGTCGTTGGTCGCGGAGGTCGAAAATAACGGGCGAAATGATTCGACGAATCTCCAGGGGCCCGCTATACCGGGGTGCCAATTTGGCGTTAAATCCCGTCGCCTTGTTGGAGAGCGGGTGGTCCCGTTTCCATACCCAGTCGCCGACGGCGGGCCGCCAGTGGCGGCGGCGCAGATTGTAGTGCCGTTCCTGCCGTTGGAAGCTTTGTGCCAGGTGGATCCGCACGAGTCCGCAGGCCTCGTCGATTTGTCGGCGGACTTGATGAGCGGGCCCGTGTTGCGCGAGCCTGCCCCGTTCTATCGGGTGTGGTCCCGCCAACTCACGGCCGTGGTTGAGGTAGGCCGGGGTGTACCCGGTAGCCTCGTTTTTGGCGGTGTTGAAGGCGTATTGTATCGCCGGTACATGTTGATCCCACTTGCGGTGATTGCGTTGCACGTACTGCGCCATCATGGTTTTGATGGTGCGGTTAGCTCGCTCGACCGGGTTGCACTGAGGAGTATAGGGTGGCGTCGTCTGATGCCGGATCCCGCACTCTTGCAGCAGTGCCCGCATGGCCTTGGCCACGAACTGGGTCCCGTTGTCGGTGATCACGACGTCTGGGCACCCGTGGCGGTACACCACACTGGTGAGAAGCGTGTGTACTACGGCGCCGGTGGTGGCCTGACGAAGAGGTCGCAACTCCAGCCACTTGGTGAATCGGTCCTGCATAGTCATCAGCCAGCGGTAGCCTTGCCCGGAACGGGGAAGTGGCCCGATCAGGTCCAGCGAGACTTGCTCCCACGGGGCTCTGACGTGGGAGGCGTGCAGGCCCCCAGCTGGGCGCTCCTGCTCGGGTTTGTATGCCCGGCAACTCGGGCAGGCCCTGACGTAGCGCGCGATGTCCCGCTGCATCCTTGGCCAATAGAATCGCCGGGCCATTCGGACGATAGTTTTTGCTATCCCGAGATGACCCGCGCTGGGCTCGTCGTGATACTGGCGCATTAGTTCCCGCCGGCGACCCTGAGGGATGCACTCCTTCCACTGCTCCTCTCCGGGAGTTTCGCGGAAGTCTAGGTCGTGGAGCAGGTGGCGGAACAATCGCCCCTCCCTCAGGGCGTAATCGGGCGCGTCCGCCGGGTTCCGCTTCTTCTGGGTGACGAGTTTCTGGTACCAGGCACACCCGGTTGCCTGGGGCAGAGCGCAGACCGCTGGTTGGCGGGACAAGGCGTCGGCTACCCGATTGGCGGCCCCTCG
>NW_022639757.1:14743-15426 GCF_010583005.1 Odontomachus brunneus | reverse complement strand
CTTCTGGCGCCCGAGCGGCCCCGTTATATCGGCGCGGCTAGCGATATTTAACCGCGAGAAGCGGCCGCGGTGTCCGGCCGGCGCCACGTAGCGGCGCCGCGCCGAGTTAACGCGCGCCGAGGCTCCTCGCGACTTGCGAAGGCGGGTTGGGTGGGGAGATATTAGGCGCGGATCTTCGGTGTCTAACGATATATTTATGATGGAAACAAGACTAGCTTCTAAGTAAGTAACATTATAACTAAAACAACAACAACTATATACACGAGATAATTATATACATAATAGAATAGAATAGAAGAACAAACGGAACGAAGAATGAGGTAGCATATATATCAACAAAACGTAGCGGGACAGGGTGTCCCGTTACATTATAATCAGTACGGGGTAGGGCTCTCCACCACGCACGGCGCCACCATGCAGGAGTGACTTCTCGGCGACACAGACATACCTTGGTCATTACAATACTTTGACCGCGGTATTCAAACTTAAATTATTATACGAAGTCTTATTATCACATTACAGAGGATCACAATATTCATGCGCTTTAAACTATATATATATATATATAACCAAACATATACGTGTTAATCGACCAAACTTAAACCTTAACACATGTTCGCGGTCAATGCTAAATATAATGAGCACTTAACATAAATAAAGTATAATTAAACTAAACAATTCAA
>NW_022639757.1:10894-11285 GCF_010583005.1 Odontomachus brunneus | reverse complement strand
TTGGTTTGGTTTGGTTTGGTTTGGTTTGGTTAGGTTGGGTTAGTTAGTTTTGGTTTGGTTAGGTTAGTTTGGTTTGGTTGGGTTGGTTAGTTGGGTTTGGTTAGGTTAGGTTAGGTTAGTTAGTTAGTTAGGTTAGGTTAGGTTAGGTTAGGTTAGGTTAGGTTAGGTTAGGTTAGTTTGGTTTGGTTTGGTTTGGTTTGGTTTGGTTTGGTTTGGTTTGGTTTGGTTAGGTTAGTTTAGGTTAGTTTTGGTTAGATTTGGTTTGGTTAGTTTGGTTTGGTTAGTTTGGTTAGTTTGGTTTGGTTTGGTTAGTTTGGTTTGGTTTGGTTTGGTTGGGTTAGTTAGTTTGGTTATATTAGTTGGGTTGGGTTGGGTTGGGGTGGGTTGGGTT
>NW_022639757.1:8884-10582 GCF_010583005.1 Odontomachus brunneus | reverse complement strand
GTTTGGTTTGGTTTGGTTAGTTTGGTTTGGTTTGGTTTGGTTTGGTTAGTTTGGTTAGTTAGTTAGATTTGGTTTGGTTTGGTTTGGTTAGTTTGGTTGGTTTGGTTGGTTTGGTTTGGTTTGGTTTGGTTTGGTTGGTTATAAGGTTGGGTTGGGTTTGGGTTAGTTTGGTTTGGTTAGTTAGTTTGGTTTGGTTTGGTTTGGTTAGTTGGGTTTGGGTTGGTTTGGTTTGGTTGGGTTAGTTTGGTTGGTTAGTTTGGTTTGGTTGGGTTAGTTAGTTTGGTTAGTTTGGTTTGGTTAGTTTGGTTTGGTTTGGTTTGGTTAGTTGGGTTTGGGTTGGTTTGGTTTGGTTGGGTTAGTTTGGTTGGTTAGTTTGGTTTGGTTGGGTTAGTTAGTTTGGTTAGTTTGGTTTGGTTAGTTTGGTTTGGTTTGGTTTGGTTAGTTTATAAGGTTGGGTTGGGTTGGTTTGGTTAGGTTAGGTTGGGTTAGGTTAGTTAGGTTAGGTTAGGTTAGGTTAGGTTTGGTTGGGTTAGTTTGGTTAGTTAGTTTGGTTTGGTTAGTTAGTTTGGTTTGGTTAGGTTTGGTTAGTTTGGTTAGTTAGGTTAGGTTTGGTTTGGTTAGGTTAGTTTGGTTTGGTTAGGTTAGGTTAGGTTTGGTTAGTTTGGTTAGTTAGGTTAGGTTAGGTTAGTTTGGTTAGTTAGTTTTGGTTTGGTTAGGTTAGGTTAGTTAGTTTGGTTTGGTTAGTTTGGTTTGGTTAGTTTGGTTTGGTTGGTTTGGTTTGGTTAGTTAGTTTGGTTAGTTTGGTTTGGTTTGGTTAGTTTGGTTTGGTTAGTTAGTTTGGTTAGTTAGTTTGGTTTGGTTTGGTTTGGTTTGGTTTGGTTTGGTTTGGTTTGGTTTGGTTTGGTTTGGTTAGTTTGGTTATAAGGTTGGGTTGGTTTGGTTAGTTGGGTTTGGTTTGGTTAGTTTGGTTTGGTTTGGTTTGGTTAGTTTGGTTAGTTAGTTTGGTTTGGTTAGTTAGTTAGTTAGTTAGTTTGGTTTGGTTAGTTTGGTTAGGTTAGGTTAGGTTAGGTTAGTTTGGTTTGGTTAGTTAGTTAGTTAGTTAGTTAGTTAGTTAGTTAGTTAGTTAGTTAGTTAGTTAGTTAGTTAGTTAGTTAGTTAGTTAGTTAGTTAGTTAGTTAGTTAGTTAGTTAGTTAGTTAGTTAGTTAGTTAGTTAGTTAGTTAGTTAGTTAGTTAGTTAGTTAGTTAGTTAGTTAGTTAGTTAGTTAGTTAGTTAGTTAGTTAGTTAGTTAGTTAGTTAGTTAGTTAGTTAGTTAGTTAGTTAGTTAGTTAGTTAGTTAGTTAGTTAGTTAGTTAGTTAGTTAGTTAGTTAGTTAGTTAGTTAGTTAGTTAGTTAGTTAGTTAGTTAGTTAGTTAGTTAGTTAGTTAGTTAGTTAGTTAGTTAGTTAGTTAGTTAGTTAGTTAGTTAGTTAGTTAGTTAGTTAGTTAGTTAGTTAGTTAGTTAGTTAGTTAGTTAGTTAGTTAGTTAGTTAGTTAGTTAGTTAGTTAGTTAGTTAGTTAGTTAGTTTGGTTAGGTTTGGTTTGGTTTGGTTGGTTAGTTTGGTTGGGTTAGTTATAAGGTTGGGTTGGGTTGGGTTAGTTAGGTTAGGTTAGGTTAGTTTGGTTTGGTTAGGTTAGTTTGGTTAGGTTTGGTTAGGTTA
>NW_022639757.1:7144-7860 GCF_010583005.1 Odontomachus brunneus | reverse complement strand
GGTTTGGTTTGGTTTGGTTTGGTTTGGTTAGTTTGGTTTGGTTGGGTTAGTTTGGTTTGGTTAGTTAGGTTAGTTAGGTTAGGTTTGGTTAGGTTAGGTTTGGTTAGGTTAGGTTAGGTTAGTTTGGTTTGGTTTGGTTTGGTTAGTTTGGTTTGGTTAGTTTGGTTAGTTAGTTTGGTTGGGTTTGGTTGGTTTGGTTTGGTTAGTTTGGTTTGGTTAGTTTGGTTAGTTAGTTTGGTTGGGTTTGGTTGGTTTGGTTTGGTTAGTTTGGTTTGGTTGGGTTAGTTTGGTTTGGTTAGTTAGGTTAGTTAGGTTAGGTTTGGTTAGGTTAGGTTTGGTTAGGTTAGGTTAGGTTAGTTTGGTTTGGTTTGGTTTGGTTAGTTGGGTTAGTTAGTTTGGTTAGTTTGGTTAGTTTGGTTTGGTTGGGTTTGGTTGGTTTGGTTTGGTTAGTTTGGTTTGGTTAGTTTGGTTAGGTTTGGTTTGGTTTGGTTGGTTTGGTTTGGTTTGGTTAGTTAGTTAGTTTGGTTAGGTTTGGTTAGTTTGGTTTGGTTTGGTTAGTTAGTTAGGTTTGGTTTGGTTAGTTTGGTTAGTTTGGTTAGTTAGGTTAGTTTGGTTTGGTTTGGTTGGTTTGGTTAGTTAGTTAGTTAGTTAGTTTGGTTTGGTTTGGTTTGGTTGGTTGGTTTGGTTTGGTTTGGTTTGGTTAGTTTGGTTTGGTT
>NW_022639757.1:6567-6690 GCF_010583005.1 Odontomachus brunneus | reverse complement strand
TTGGTTTGGTTAGTTAGTTTGGTTAGTTTGGTTTGGTTTGGTTTGGTTGGGTTAGTTTGGTTAGTTTGGTTAGTTAGTTAGATAAGGTTAGGTTTGGTTTGGTTTGGTTTGGTTTGGTTGGTT
>NW_022639757.1:6077-6322 GCF_010583005.1 Odontomachus brunneus | reverse complement strand
TTGGTTTGGTTTGGTTTGGTTTGGTTTGGTTTGGTTTGGTTTGGTTATAAGGTTGGTTAGTTTTTGGTTAGGTTAGGTTAGTTTGGTTGGTTTGGTTTGGTTTGGTTTGGTTAGTTTGGTTTGGTTTGGTTTGGTTAGATTTGGTTTGGTTTGGTTTGGTTAGTTAGTTAGATTTTTGGTTAGTTTGGTTTGGTTTGGTTTGGTTTGGTTTGGTTTGGTTTGGTTTGGTTTGGTTTGGTTTGGTT
>NW_022639757.1:5556-5843 GCF_010583005.1 Odontomachus brunneus | reverse complement strand
GGTTTGGTTAGTTTGGTTAGTTTGGTTTGGTTTGGTTTGGTTTGGTTTGGTTTGGTTGGTTAGTTAGGTTAGGTTAGGTTAGTTGGTTTGGTTTGGTTGGTTAGTTTTGGTTTGGTTAGTTTTGTTTGGTTTGGTTAGTTTGGTTTGGTTTGGTTTGGTTAGTTTGGTTTGGTTTGGTTAGTTAGTTTTGGTTTGGTTTGGTTGGTTAGGTTAGGTTGGTTTGGTTAGTTAGTTAGTTTGGTTAGTTTGGTTAGGTTAGGTTTGGTTTGGTTTGGTTTGGTTTGGTT